>NC_054596.1:24880110-24990531 GCF_004785595.1 Juglans microcarpa x Juglans regia | reverse complement strand
AAGTAATGGTAGTGCCATAGGATGTCCACGAGCGAAAAACTCTAACCTCTTAACTTTGCTACTATGCCCTCAATTGGATTTCTACAAACCAATGGAAAAGTGTTAAGAATAAGAAGTGCTCTGATTGGCTCAAGGTTGGGGCATACATACCATAAGGCCATACGAGTACCATAGGAAGCCCGCGAGCTAAAACTCCAACCTCTTAACTTTGCTACTTTGCCCACAATTGGTTTTCTACTTTGGAAGGCAAAGTGGAAAAATAAGGGGTGCTCCGATTGGCCCAGGGTTGGGGCATACCTAGCATAAGGTCATGGTAGTGTACCATAGGAAGCCCGCGAGCGAAAAACTCCAACGTCTTAACTTTGCCACTTTGCCATCAATTGGATTTTTACTAACCAATGGAAAAGTGTTAAGACTGAGAGGTGCTCTGATTGGCTCTGGGTTGGGGCATACAAACAATACGGCCATGCTAGTACCATAGGAAGCCCGCGAGCTAAAACTCCAACCTCTTAACTTTGCCACTTTGCCCTCAATTGGTTTTTTACATTAGAAGGGAAAAGTGGAAAAATAAGGGGTGCACCGATTGTCCCGGGGTTGGGGCATACATACCATAAGATCATGGTAGTACCATACGAATACCGCAAGCGAAAAACTCCAACCTCTTAACATTGACACTTTGCCCTCAATTGGTTGTTTACCAAAGGAGGGAAAAGTGGTAAAATTAAGCGGTCCTCCGATTGCCCTGGTTTGAGCATACAAACCACATGGTCATGGTTGTTTCGTACGAGGCCCGCGAGCGAAAGACTCCAACCTCTTAACTTTGTCCCTTTACCCTCAATTGGTTCTCTACTAAGGTAGGTCAAACTGGTAAAAATATAGGGTGCTCCGATTGACCTGAGGTTGGGGCATAAATATCATAACGTAATGGTAGTACCATAGGATGTCCACGAGCGAAAAACTCTAACCTCTTAACTTTGCTACTTTCCCTCAATTGGATTTCTACAAACCAATGGAAAAGTGTTAAGACTGGGAGGTGCTCCGATTGGCTCTGGGTTGGGGCATACCTAGCATAAGGTCATGGTAGTGTACCATAGGAAGCCCGCGAGCGAAAAACTCCAACGTCTTAACTTTGCCACTTTGCCATCAATTGGATTTTTACTAACCAATGGAAAGTGTTAAGACTGAGAGGTGCTCTGATTGGCTCTGGGTTGGGGCATACAAACAATACGGCCATGCTAGTACCATAGGAAGCCCGCGAGCTAAAACTCCAACCTCTTAACTTTGCCACTTTGCCCTCAATTGGTTTTTTACATTAGAAGGGAAAAGTGGAAAAATAAGGGGTGCACCGATTGTCCCGGGGTTGGGGCATACATACCATAAGTTCATGGTAGTACCATACGAATACCGCAAGCGAAAAACTCCAACCTCTTAACATTGACACTTTGCCCTCAATTGGTTGTTTACCAAAGGAGGGAAAAGTGGTAAAATTAAGCGGTCCTCCGATTGGCCCTGGGTTTGAGCATACATACCACATGGTCATGGTTGTTTCGTAGGAAGCCCGCGAGTGAAAAACTCCTACCTCTTAACTTTGTCACTTTACCCTCAATTGGTTCTCTACTAAAGTAGGTCAAACTGGTAAAAATATGGGGTGGTCCGATTGACCTGAGGTTGGGGCATAAATACCATAAGGTAATGGTAGTACCATATGATGTCCACGAGCGAAAAATTTTAACCTCTTAACTTTGCTACTTTGCCCTTAATTAGATTTCTACAAACCAATGGAAAAGTGTTAAGAATAAGAAGTGCTCCAATTGGCTCAGGGTTGGGGAATACATACCATAAGGCCATGCTAGTACCATAGGAAGCCCGCGAGCTAAAACTCCAACCTCTTAACTTTGCCACTTTGCTGTCAATTGGTTTTCTACTCTGGAAGGGCAAAGTGGAAAAATAAGGGTTGCTCCGATTGGCCAAGGGTTGGGGCATACATAGCATAAGGTCATGGTTGTATACGATAGGAAGCCCGCGAGCAAAAAACTCCAACCTCTTAACTTTGCCACTTTGCCATCAATTGGATTTCTACTAACCAATGGAAAAGTGTTAAGACTGAGAGGTGCTCCGATTGGCTCTGGGTTGGGGCATACATACCATAAGGACATGCTAGTACCATAGGAAGCCTGCGAGCGAAAACTCTAACCTCTTGACGTTGCCACTTAGCCCTCAATTGGTTTTCTACTTTAGAAGGATAAAGTGGAAAAATAAGGGGTGCACCGATTGTCCCGGGGTTGGGGCATACATACCAAAAGTTCATGGTAGTACCATAGGAAGCCAGCAAGCGAAAACCTCCAACCTCTTAACATTGCCACTTTGCCCTCAATTGGTTGTTTACCAAAGAAGGGAAAAGTGGTAAAATTAAGCGGTCCTCCGATTGGCCCTTTGCTGTCAATTGGATTTCTACTAACCAATGGAAAAGTGTTATGAATAAGAAGTGCTCCGATTGGCTCGAGGTTGAGGCATACATATCATAAGGTCATGGTAGTACCATAGGAAGCCCGCGAACGAAAAACTCCTACGTTTTAAATTTGCCACTTTGCCCTCAATTGGTTTTCTACTAAGGAAGGGCAAAGTGGAAAAAATATGGGTGCTCCGATTGGCCCCGTGTTGGGGCATACATACCATAAGGTCATAATAGTTCCGTAGGAAGAGCGCAAATGAAAAAATCCAACCTCTTAACTTTGCCACTTTGCCCTTGAATTGGTTTTCTAATACGGAAGGGCAAAGTGGTAAAAATAAGGGGTACTCTGATAGGCCTGGGGTGGGGGCATACATACCATAAGGTCATACATGTACCATAGGAAGCTCCTGAGTGAAAAAATCCAACCTCTTAACTTTGGCACTTTGCCCGCAATTGGTTTTCTACTAAGGAATGACAAAGTGGTAAAACTAATGGGTGCTTCGGTTGGGCCGGGGTTGGGCCATACATACCAGAAGGTCAAGGAAGTACTATAGGAAGCCCACGAGCTAAAAATTCCAACCTCTCAAATTTGCCACTTTGCCATAAATTGATTTTCTACTAACCAATGGAAAAGCGGTAAGAATAAGAAGTGCTTCGATTGGCTCGGGATTGGGGCATACATACCATAAGGCCATGCTAGTACCATAGGAAGCGCGTGAGCAAAAACTCCAACCTCTTAACTTTGCCACTTTGCCCTCAATTGATTTTCTACTATGGAAGGGCAAAGTGGAAAAAATATGGGGTGCTCCGAAAGGCCCGGGGTTGGGGCATACATACCAAAGGTCTTGGTAGTACCATTGGAAGCCCGCGAGCAAAAAGTTCAACCTCTTAAATTTGCCACTTTGCCATCAATTGATTTTCTACTAACCAATGGAAAAGTGGTAAGAATAAGAAGTGCTCCGAATGATTTAGGGTTGGGGCATACATAAGAGAAGGCCATGCTAGTACCATAGGAAGCCCGCGTGCGAAAAACTCCAACCTCATAAATTTGCGACTTTGCCATCAATTGATTTTCTACTAACCAATGGAAAAGTGAAAACAATAAGAAGTGCTCCTATTGGCTCAGGGTTTGGGCAAACATACCATAAGACCATGGTAGTACCATAAGAAGCCCGTGAGCGAAAAACTCCAACCTCTTAACTTTGCCAATCTGCCCTCAATAAGTTTTCTGCTAAGGAAAGGCAAAGTGGTAACATTAGGGGGTGCTCCGATTGGCCAAGGGTTGGGGCATACATACCATATGGTCACGGTAGTACCATAGGAAGCCCGCGAGCAAAAATGTCGAACCTCTTAAATTTGCTACTTTGCCATCAATTGATTTTCTACAAACCAATGGAAAAGTAGTAAGAATAAGAAGTGGTCTGATAGGAACCCGTGGGAATGAATTCCCTTGAACCCACAATCAATTTGAAAACTCCCCAAGAAAGCCAAAAATCAAGTCAAGGATGGAGAATCTAGACCCGATGAGAACCCGTTTCAAGAACCTAGATTATATTAAAATCTAGACCCGATGAAGAACCCGTCTCAAGAACCCAGATTACAAAGGAGGAACGTCACAAAGGTTGTGATTCACCTTTGATAAGTTCAAGAGTTCAATCAAGAACAAGAGGAGAAAACTCAACTCACAAATAAAATTCAATATTGTCTAATCTCTCAAATGAGGCTACAAAGAGTTTTTAAACCCAAACCTAATCAAAACCCTAGCCAAAATAAAGCCCCTTTTTTCCAAAATTACCCTTGATGAACAGTACGGCTACAGTACGCGGCTACAGTAACCCCAACAATAAATTGATGAAACCCTAGTTCCTAAAATGTAACTTTCCAAATAAGCCCTTGGCCAAAATACAAGGCCTTCCCAAAAACATAGTTCATAAGAAATAAGACATGTGAGCCAAGCATTTTCAATCCCACTTATTCTAAACTAGTAAAATAAATCATTTAACCAAATTAGAAGCCTCCAATAACAATAGGCCGTATCTCTAAATCATGTCTTCCTCAGCATGAATAAAGTGGATCAAAGCTGGTTCTTCTTCTTTAAGACCCATCTTCAGTGTTGGGCTCTTGCTGGCTTCATCCCAAGTGGATTGCACCAATCCTTGCATTGCTTCCTTGATCTTCTTGGCCCTTGATCTTGTAATTGGCCCATCTGGAACTTGCAAAGGATCTTTAAGAGTAGGCCCACCTTGGTTCCTATCATTCCCCCTCTCCTCAAAAGGATTCGACCTCGAATCTTCACCTACATCAAAAGGAGAAAGATCAGAAACATTGAAAGTTGCAGAAACTTTATACTCACCTGGAAGATCCACTTTATATGCATTGTCATTAACTTTCTCAAGAATTTGGAAAGGTCCATCTCCTCGAGGATGTAACTTAGTCCTTCTATGGGCTGGGAATCTTTCTTTGCGCATGTGAACCCAAACCCAATCTCCTGGTTCAAAGATGACACGCCTTCGTCCTTTATTGGCTTGGGACGCAACCCTTTCATTCTTTTGGGCAATTTGAAGCCGTACCCTCTCATGAAGTGACTTCACTAACTCCGCCTTCTTTTGTCCATCCAAACTACTCCTCCGGGATAGAGCATCAGCAACAATGTTCTCCTTACCTTGCTTGTAACGGATGACATAGGGAAATGTCTCAATGTATTCCATCCATCTAGCATGCCTTTTATTCAACTTACCTTGACCCTTGAGATGCTTCAATGATTCATGATCGGTGTGGATCACAAATTCCCTTGGCCATAGGTAGTGCTGCCAAGTCTCTAATGCACGAACAAGAGCGTAAAGCTCTTTGTCATAAGTAGGGTAGTTCAGGGATGCCCCACTTAACTTTTCACTGAAGAAGGCTATGGGACGCCTATCTTGCATCAAAACGGCTCCAATCCCAATTCCTGAGGCATCACATTCAATCTCAAAAGCTTTGTTAAAATCAGGTAATGCTAACACAGGTGCAGAGCACAACCTTTCTTTAATAGTGGCAAAAGCATTCTCTTGATTGGCCCCCCAATGAAACCCAACATTCTTTTTAATTACCTCAGTGAGTGGTGCAGTAATGGTGCTGAAGTCTTTAACAAAACGCCGATAAAAGCTTGCTAAGCCATGAAAGCTTCTTACCTCAGTGATGCTTTTTGGCGTTGGCCACTCCTTGATGGCCTTGACTTTCTCTTCATCCACCTCAATACCCTTCGTACTAACAACATAACTAAGAAAAACAACTTTTTCCATGCAAAAGGCACATTTCTTGAAATTAGCATACAACTTTTCACATCTCAACACATCAAACACATATCTCAAATGGTCAATATGTTCATTTAAGTTCTTGCTGTACACTAAGATATCATCAAAGTACACAACCACAAACTTGCCTATGAATGCACGTAGGACATGGTTCATTAATCTCATGAAAGTACTGGGCGCATTTGTAAGTCCAAATGGCATAACCAACCATTCATAAAGCCCATATTTAGTCTTAAAAGCAGTTTTCCATTCATCACCCTCTTTCATTCTAATTTGATGGTACCCACTTTTAAGATCAATTTTACTGAAAATACATGAGCCATGCAATTCATCAAGCATATCATCCAATCTAGGAATGGGATGGCGATACTTTACCGTGATATTGTTGACCGCCCTGCAATCAATGCACATCCTCCACGTCCCATCCTTCTTTGGCACCAGTAGCACTGGTACAGCACAGGGGCTCATGCTCTCCCTCACGTACGCCCTGCTCATCAAATCCTCAACTTGCCTCTGAAGCTCCTTTGTCTCCTCTGGATTACTCCTATAGGCTGGTCGGTTTGGAATAGCAGCCCCAGGCACAAAATCAATCTGGTGCTCAATGCCTCTAATGGGTGGCAACTCATTTGGCATCTCATCCGGGAATACATCCTCAAACTCCTGCAACAAAGAAATAGCCAAACTAGGAAGAAACTGGTTAGTTTCATCAAGAGTAAGATAAGACTCTTTATAGACAAGAAAAATCATAGGGCGATCTGCGAAGAAAGCCCTCTTAACCTCACTCTCTCTTGCATAGAAACTCACTTTTGCCTTTCCTTTTCTCTCAGAAGACTCTCTTTCTTTTTTCTCTAGTGGCTCTACTCTTTTTTCTTTATTCTCAGCCACCTCTCTACTTTCTTTTTCACTCTTTCTTTTATGCTCTTTTTCACTCTCACTCTTTCTTTTTTGCTCAATCTCTTTTTCACTCTTCCTTTTTTGATCACTCTCATTTTCACTCTTTCTCTTCTGATCACTCTCATTTTCACTTTTTCTTTTTTGAGCAACCTCACTTTTCAATTTCAATTGGTCCTCATAGACCTGGCTTGGAGTTAAAGGAGCAAGCTTAATTGTTTTGCCCTCCTTTTCAAAGCTGTACATGTTCTTGAACCCATCATGTGTCACCCTCCTATCATACTGCCATGGCCTCCCCAACAAAATATGGCCCGCATGCATAGGCACAACATCACAAAGCACCTCATCCTGATACTTCCCAATAGAAAAAGTAACTAACACTTGTTTATCCACCCTAACCTCTCCACAATCATTCAACCACTGCAATTTGTATGGTCTAGAGTGTTTTAAGGTTGGTAAATTCAATTTCTCAACCAAAGTAGTGCTAGCCACATTAGTACAACTCCCTCCATCAATGATCATACTACATACCTTATTGTTGACATGGCATCTAGTATGGAAAATGTTCTCTCTCTGTTGCTCTGCATCATCCACCTTAATGTGTGCATTAAGAGCACGCCTGGCAACAAGAGACTCACCTGTCACAGGGTATACCACTCCATCATCATCACTAGCATCATCCAACTCGGGCACCTCATCACTATCATCCTCACTCTCAGTCATCACCTCTCCATTGTCACGCATAATCATCACCCTCCTATTTGGACATTGAGAAGCAATGTGCCCTGAACCCAAACACTTAAAACATTTGATATCTCTATTCCGTGAAGGTTGGGATTCTACCTTGGGTTTGTTGCTAGTTCCCTCATCTTTTCCCTCAGGTGGTTTGGTCTTTCTCTTTGCTTCACCTGGATCATTCCTATCCCATTTTGATTTCCAAGTAGTGCTAGAAACCGAAGTGTACCTTGCTGTCCATTTTCTCTTTAATTGTCTCTCCACCTTCATAGCCATGTGCACCATGTCCTCTATCTCCACATAATGTTGTAATTCAATTACATTGGCTATGTCCCTATTTAACCCACTCAAAAATCTAGCCATGGTGGCCTCTCAGTCCTCCTCTACATTAGCCCGAATCATCGCCACCTCCATCTCCTTATGGTAATCCTCTACACTCCTAGACCCCTGTGTAAGATTTTGTAATTTCTGGTAAAGGTCTCTATAGTAATGGCTAGGAACAAATCTCCGCCTCATGAGAGCTTTCAACTCTCCCCATGTCTCTATAGGCCTCTCATAATTCCTCCTCCTATTGGTCACTAATTGATCCCACCAAATAATAGCATAATCAGTGAATTCAATTACCGCCAACTTCACTTTCTTCTCCTCAGAGTAATTATGGCAATCAAACACCAACTCTATTTTTTTCTCCCACTCTAGATAAACCTCAGGGTCAGTTCTACCTTGGAAAGGTGGTATTTTCATTTTGATGCTACCAAGGTCTCCATCTACACCATCCCGACCCCTTAGATTCCCCTCAAATCCTCTTTCATGCCTAACTCTTCTATTTCTACCCGACCCAACGTCAGATGCTAAGTCTTCCTCATCCTCACCATCTCCTTCATTCTCATACTGATTTTCAACTCTATGCTCACGTCGCCTCCTGTCCCTCCCACCTTGTAGATTTCTAATCGCTGCTTCTTGATGATCCATCCTATCCCTCACTTCACCCAACACCAAGTTCAACCGCTCAAACTGTTATTGCATGGCTTGCAACACAAAGGATGAGTTATCTGCTCTCCCCCTTGGTGATGCGCTACTCCGATGAGACATTATCAGGCACTACACAAAAGAATGTTAGTGGGAAAAAAAATAAATAAATAAACCTCACACACTCCCTCACGTGTTTACACTCGAATAATGACACTCCACTCGTGTTTCACTCTTAATTGGCTTTTTTCGATAATAGTCTCACACTCTCTTGCCTTTTACCTCAAGAGTTTTCCCACTCCAGTTCTTTAAGAACTAATTGACTCAATCAAGACAAAGCAACTTTGTTTTATCCCAACTAGTAATTAGGTCCAAGAAACAAGAACAAGAGAAACACGGAAGGAATGAAAAAAAATGGCACGTGAATCAAGGAAATTATACGAATGAAACAGTTAAATAAGACAATATACCAACTAGAATCACCCCCTTTGATGATAAGGCTGAAGAAAAAAATCCTCGAATTTTTTTTTTTTTTTTCTTTTCTTTTCTTTTCTTTTCTTTTCTTTTCCTTTCACCAACTGATTTGATCACAAACAAGAATAAGCAGTTGAGAAAACCCTAACAATAACTCAGAAACCCTTGGGCAAGTGATATACGGCAGCCCCTAGAACAAGAGATTTCAGCCAACACAAACCCTAGAACAATGATTTTCAGCAACCCTAACAATAGTGAAGAAGTCTGCAAACCACCACTATTTTTTTTTTTTTTTTGTAATCAATCCTAGAACAATGAAGTCCTAGAATTAAATATGCAAGAAATAAAAGATAGAATAAGACCTGATTGGAAACCTTGCTCTGAATACCAAATGATAGGAACCCGTGGGAATGAATTCCCTTGAACCCACAATCAATTTGAAAACTCCCCAAGAAAGCCAAAAATCAAGTCAAGGATGGAGAATCTAGACCCGATGAGAACCCGTTTCAAGAACCTAGATTATATTAAAATCTAGACCCGATGAAGAACCCGTCTCAAGAACCCAGATTACAAAGGAGGAACGCCACAAAGGTTGTGATTCACCTTTGATAAGTTCAAGAGTTCAATCAAGAACAAGAGGAGAAAACTCAACTCACAAATAAAATTCAATATTGTCTAATCTCTCAAATGAGGCTACAAAGAGTTTTTAAACCCAAACCTAATCAAAACCCTAGCCAAAATAAAGCCCCTTTTTCCCAAAATTACCCTTGATGAACAGTACGGCTACAGTACCCGCGGCTACAGTAACCCCAACAATAAATTGATGAAACCCTAGTTCCTAAAATGTAACTTTCCAAATAAGCCCTTGGCCAAAATACAAGACCTTCCCAAAAACATAGTTCATAAGAAATAAGACATGTGAGCCAAGCATTTTCAATCCCACTTATTCTAAACTAGTAAAATAAATCATTTAACCAAATTAGAAGCCTCCAATAACAATAGGCCGTATCTCTAAATCATGTCTTCCTCAGCATGAATAAAGTGGATCAAAGCTGGTTCTTCTTCTTTAAGACCCATCTTCAGTGTTGGGCTCTTGCTGGCTTCATCCCAAGTGGATTGCACCAATCCTTGCATTGCTTCCTTGATCTTCTTGGCCCGTGATCTTGTAATTGGCCCATCTGGAACTTGCAAAGGATCTTTAAGAGTAGGCCCACCTTGGTTCCTATCATGGTCCGATTTGCTCGGGGTTGGGGCATACATATCATACCGCCATCTTAGTACCATAGGAAGCCCGTGAGCAAAAAACTCCAACCTCTTAACTTTGCCACTTTGGCTTCAATTGGTTTTCTACTAAGGATTGGCAAAGTGGTAAAAATAAGATATCCTCCAATTGGCTAGGGGTTGGGGCACACATTCCATAAGGTCATGGTAGTACCATAAGAAGGCCGCGAGGGAAAAACACCAACCTCATAACTTTGCCACTTTACTCGCAATTGGGTTTCAACCAAGGAAGGGCAAAGTGGAAAACATAAAGACTGCTCGAATTGGCTGGGGGTTGGGGCATTCAAACTATAAGATCATTGTAGTACCATAAGAAGGCCGGAAGGGAAAAATACCAACCTCATAACTTTGCCACTTGCCCTCAATTGGTTTTCTACTAAGGAAGGGCAAAGTGGTAAGAAAAATTGGTACTCCGATTGGTCCGGAGTTGGGGCATACATAGCATAAGGTCATGGTAGTACCATAGGATGCCCGCGAGGGAAAAACTGCAACCTCTTAACTTTGCCTCATTGCCCGCAATTGGATTTCTTCTAAGGAAGAGCAATGTGGTAAAAATAAGGGGTGCTCCAATTGGCCTGGCGTTGGGGCAAACAATTATAAAGTCATGGTAGTACGATAGGAAGCCCGCGAGCGAAAAACTCAAACCTCTTAACTTTGCCACTTTGCCCTTAAATGGTATTCTACTAAGCAAGGGCAAAGTGGTAAAAATAAGCTGTGCTCCGATTGGCCCAAGGTTTCAGCATACATACCACAAGGTCATGATTGTTTTATAGGAAGCCCGCTAGCGAAAAACTCCAACCTTTTAACTTTGCCACTTTTCCCTTAATTTGTTTTCAACTAAGGGAGGGCAATGTGGTAAAGATAACGGGTGCTCCGATTGGCCCGGGGTTGGGGCATACATAATATAAGGTCATGGTAGTACCATAGGAAGCCCCCTAGCGAAAACGTCCAACCTCTTAACTTTGTCATTTTGCCCTCAATTGGTTTTCTACTAAGGAAGGGCAAAGTGGTAAAAATTGGGGCTCCTCCGATTGGGCTGGGTTTTGAGCGTACATACCATATGGTCGTTGTTGTATAATTGGAAGTCCGCGAGCGAAATACTCTAACTCTTAACTTTGCCACTTTGCCCTCTACTTTGCCTTCAATTGGTTTTCTATTAAAGAAGGGCAAACTGGTAAAAATAAGGAGTGCTCCGATTGGCCCGGTGATGGGAACCAAGGTGGGCCTACTCTTAAAGATCATTTGCAAGTTTTAGATGGGTCAATTACAAGACAAGATCAATGGCCAAGAAGATCAGGGAAGCAATGCACGGATTGGTGCAATCCACTTGGGTTGAAGCTAGCAAGAGCCCAACACTCAAGATGGGCTTGAAAGAAGGAGAACCAGCTTTGATCCACTTGATTCAAGCTATGGAAGACATGACATTGAGATAGGGCCTCTTGCTATTGGAGGCTTCCAATTTGGTTAAATGATTTATTTTTGAAGATGTTTGGCCCACACGTCTTATTTTTAATGAACTAGGGTTTTCGGAAAAGACTTGTATTTTGGCCAAGGGTCTATTTGGAAAGTTGCTTTTTAGGAATATGGGTTTGAAGAGATACTGTAGCATTACTGTAGCCATACTGTAGCTGCGTGTAATGTAGCTGCGACATTGTTCATCAGGGGCATTTTGGGTAAAATGGTCTTTATTTTGGTTAGGTTTTTAATTAGGTTTAGTTTAAATACTCCTTGTAGCCTCATTTGAAGGTTAGACAATATTGAATTTTATTTGTGAGTTGAGTTTCCTCCTCTTGTTCTTGATTGAACTCTTAAACTTGTCAAAAGTAAATCACAACCTTTGTGGCGTTCTTCCTTTGTAATCTGGGTTCTTAAGACGAGTTCTTGAACAGGTTTAGATTTTGATATAATCTAGGTTCCGGAAACGAGTTCTAATCGGGTCGAGGTTCTCCATCTGTTGACTTGATTTTGGCTTTCTTGGGGAGTTTTCAAATTGACTGTGGGTTCAAGGGATTCCATTCTCGCGGGTTCATATCATTTGGTATTCAGAGCAAGGTTTCCAATCAGGTCTGATTCTATCTTTCATTTCCTGTATATTTAATTCTAGGGTTTCATTATTCTAGGATTGATTACAAAAAAAAAAAAAAAGAAAAAAAATTAGAGGTGGCTGCTGTATTTCTTCACTATCGTTAGGGTTTTGAATCTCATTGTTCTGGGGTTTGTGTTGGCTAAAATCTCTTGTTGTAGAGGCTGTCGTATATCACTTGTGTTAGGGTTTTTGAGTTATTGTTAAGGTTTTCTTAATTGCTTATTCTTGATTGTGATCAAATCAGTTGGTGAAAAGGAAAGAAAAGAAAAAAAAAAGCAAAAAAAAAAATCGCCCAAAAAAAAAAATCATCTAGAAAAAAAAAATTCCGAAATTTTTTCTTAAGCCTTAATCAAAGGGGCTGCATACATTAATTCTAGTTGATATCTTGTCTTATAGTTACTGTTTCATTTGTATAATTTCCTTGATTCATGTGTCGTTTATTTTTTCATTCCTTTCGTGTTTCTCTTGTTCTTGTTTCTTGGACCTAATTACTAGTTGGGATAGAACAAGGTTGTTTTGTCTTGATTGAGTTCAATTAGTTCTTAAAGAACTTGAGTGGAAAAACTCTTGAGGTAAAAGGCAAGAGAGTGTGAGACTATTATCGGGAAAAAGCCAATTAAGAGTGAAATACGAGTGGAGTGCCATTATTCGAGTGTAAATACGTAAGGGAGTGTGTGAGGTTTTCTTTTTTGCCACTAACATTATTTTGTGCAGCACCTTATAATATCTCATCGGAGTAACACATCATCAAGGGGGAGAGTAGATAACTCTTCCTTTATGTTGCAAGCTGTGCAACAACAGTTTGAGCGGTTGAACTTTTGTGTTGGGTGAAGTGAGAGATAGGATGGATCATCAAGAAGCAGCAATTAGAAATCTGCAAGGTAGGAGAGAGATAGGAGGCGAAGTGAGCATAGAGTTGAAAATGAGTATGAGAATGAAGGAGATGGTGAGGATGAGGAAGACTTAGCATCTAAACTTGGGTCGGGTAGACATAGAAGAGTTAGGCCTAAAAGATGACTTGAAGGGATTCTCAGGGGTCGGGATGGTGTAGATAGAGACCTTGGGAGCATCAAAATGAAAATACCATATTTCCAAGGTAGAGCTGACCTTGAGGTTTATCTAAAGTAGGAGAAAAAAATAGAGTTGGCGTTTGATTGCCATAATTACTCTGAGGAGAAGAAAGGGAAGTTGGCGGTAATTCAGTTCACTGATTATGCTATTATTTGGTGGGATCAATTAGTGACCAATAGGAGGAGGAATTATGAGAGGCCTGTAGAGACATGGGGAGAGTTGAAAGCTCTCATGAGGTGGAGATTTGTACCTAGCCATTACTATAGAGACCTTTACCAGAAATTACAAAATCTTACACAGGGGTCTAGGAGTGTGGAGGATTACTATAAGGAGATGGAGGTGGCGATGATTTGGGCTAATGTAGAGGAGGACCGGGAGGCCACCATGGCTAGATTTTTGAGTGGTTTGAATAGGGACATAGCCAATGTAATTGAATTGCAGCATTATGTGGAGACAGAGGACATGGTGCACATGGCTATGAAAGGTGGAGAGGCAGTTAAAGTGAAAAGGCACATCAAGGTACACTTCGGTTTCTAGCACTACTTGGAAATCAAAGTGGGATAGGAATGATCAAGCTGAAGAAAAGAGAAAGACCGAACCACCTAAGGGAAAAGATGAGGGAACTAGCAACAAACCCAAGATAGAATCCCAAATTTCACGGAATAGAGATATTAAATGTTTTAAGTGTTTGGGTTCAGGGCACATTACTTCTCAATGTCCAAATAGAAGGGTGACGATTATGCGTGACAATTGGGAGGTGATGACTGAGAGTGAGGATGATAGTGATGAGGTGCCCTAGTTGGTTGATGCTAGTGATGATGATGGAGTGGTATACCACGTGACAGGTGAGTCTCTTGTTGCCAGGTGTGCTCTCAATGCACACATTAAGATGGATGATGCAGAGCAACAGAGAGAGAACATTTTCCATACTAGATGCCATGTCAACAATAAGGTATGTAGTATGATCATTGATGGGGGAAGTTGTACTAATGTGGCTAGGACTACGTTGGTTGAGAAATTGAATTTACCAACCTTAAAACACTCTAGACCATAGAAATTGCAGTGGTTGAATGATTGTGGGGAGGTTAGGGTGCGCAAACAAGTGTTAGTTACTTTTTCTATTGGGAAAGGTGCTTTGTGATGTTGTGCCTATGCATGCTGGCCATATTTTGTTGGGGAGTCTGTGGCAATATGATAGGAGGGTGACACATGATGGGTTCAAGAATATGTACAGCTTTGAAAAAGAGGGCAAAACAATCAAGCTTGCTCCTTTAACTCCAAGCCAGGTCTATGAGGACCAACTGAAATTGAAAAGTGAGGTTGCTCAAAAAAGAAAGAGTACGAGTGAGAATGAGCATAAAAGAAAGAGTGAAAAAGAAAGTAGAGAGGTGGCTGAGAGTAAAAAAAAAAGAGTGGAGCCACAAGAGAAAAAAGAAAGAGAGTCGGCAGAGAGAAAAGGACAGGAAAAAGTGAGTTTCTATACAAGAGAGAGTGAGGTTAAGAGGGTTTCTTCACAGATCGCCCTATGATTTTTCTTGTCTATAAAGAGTCTTATCTTACTCTTGATGAAACTAACCAGTCTCTTCCTAGTTTGGTTGTTTCTTTGTTATAGGAGTTTGAGGATGTATTCCCGGAGGAGATGCCAAATGAGTTGCCACCCATTAGAGGCATTGAGCACCAGATTGATTTTGTGCCCGGTGCTGCTGTTCCAAACCTACCAGCCTATTGGAGTAATCCAGAGGAGACAAATGAGCTTCAGAGGCAAGTTGAGGATTTGATGGGCAAGGGGTACGTGAGGGAGAGCATGAGCCCTTGTGTAGTACTTGTGCTACAAGTGCCAAAGAAGGATGGGACATGGAGGATGTGCGTTGATTGCAGGGTGGTCAACAATATCACGGTAAAGTATCGCCATCCCATTCCTAGATTGGATGATATGCTTGATGAATTGCATGGCTCATGTATTTTCAGTAAAATTGATCTTAAAAGTGAGTACCATCAAATTAGAATAAAAGAGGATGATGAATGGAAAACTGCTTTTAAAACTAAGTATGGGCTTTATGAATGGTTGATTATGCCATTTGGACTTACAAATGCGCCCAGTACCTTCATGAGATTAATGAACCATGTCCTACGTGCATTCATAGGCAAGTTTGTACAACAAGGACTTAAATGAACATATTGAGCATTTGAGATATGTGTTTGATGTGTTGAGATGTGAGAAGTTGTATGCTAATTTCAAGAAATGTGCCTTTTGCATGGAAAAAGTTATTTTTCTTGGTTATGTTGTTAGTACAAAAGGTATTGAGGTGGATGAAGAGAAAGTCAAGGCCATCAAGGAGTGGCCCACGCCAAAAAGCATCACTGAGGTAAGAAGCTTTCATGGCTTAGCTAGCTTTTATCGGCGTTTTGTTAAAGACTTTAGCACTATTACTACACCACTCACTGAGGTAATTAAAAAGAATGTTGGGTTTCATTGGGGGCTAATCAAGAGAATGTGATGCCTCAGGAATAGGGATTGGAGCCGTTTTGATGCTGGATAGGCGGCCCATAGCTTTCTTCAGTGAAAAGCTAAGTGGGGCATCCCTGAAGTACCCTACTTATGACAAAGAGCTTTATGCTCTTGTTCGTGCATTAGAGACTTGGCAGCACTACCTATGGCCAAGGGAATTTGTGATCCACACCGATCATGAATCATTGAAGCATCTCAAGGGTCAAGATAAGTTGAATAAAAGGGCATGCTAGATAGATGAAATACATTGAGACCTTTCCCTATGTCATCCATTACAAGCAAGGTAAGGAGAACATTGTTTCTGATGCTCTATCCTAGAGGTATGTACTTCTTACTTCTAAGTGTGCTAAAATGCTTGGGTTTGAATATATGAAAGAAATGTATGCCGATGACGCTGACTTTTCTGATGTGCATATATATGGCACTTTGATATGAACCCGCGGGAATGAAATCCCTTGAACCCACAATCGATTTGAAAACTCCCAAGAAAGCCAAATTCAAGTCAATGGATGGAAAAACCTAGACCCAATGAGAACTCGTTTCAAGAACCTAGATTATATCAAAACTAGACCCACTGAACTCAACTCACAAATAAAATTCAAAATTGTCTAACCTTCAAAATATGCTACAAGGAGTATTTAAACTAAACCAAATAAAAACCCTAGCCAAAATAAAGCCCCTTTTACCCAAAATGCCCCTGATGAACAGTGTCGCAGCTACAGTCGCGCGGCTACAGTACGACTACAGTAACGCTACAATAATCTTGGTTCTTGAGACGGGTTCTTCAGTGGGTCTAGATTTTGATATAATCTAGGTTCATGAAACGAGTTCTCATCGGGTCTAGGTTCTCCATCCGTTGACTTGATTTTGGCTTTCTTGGGGGTTCTCAAATTGATTGTGGATTCAAGGGATTTCATTCCCGCGGGTTGGGGCATACATACTATAAGGTCATGGTAGTACCATAAGAAGCCTGATGGGAACCAAGGTGGGCCTAGTCTTAAAGATCATTTGCAAATTCCAGATGGGCCAATTACAAGTTCAAGGGCCAAGAAGATCAAGGAATCAATGCACGGATTGGTGCAATCCACTTGGGATGAAGCTAGCAAGAGCCCAACACTCAAGATGGGCTTGAAGAAGGAGAACCAGCTTTGATCCACTTTATTCAAGCTGTGGAAGACATGACTTAGAGATACGGCCTATTGTTATTGGAGGCTTCTAATTTGGTTAAATGATTTATTTTATTAGTTTAAAATAAGTGGTCTTGAAGATGCTTAGCTCACATGTCTTATTTCTTATGAACTATGTTTTTGGGAAGGCCTTGTATTTTGGCTAAGGGCTTATTTGGAAAGTTACATTTTAGGAACTAGGGTTTCATCAATTTATTGTTGGGGTTACTGTAGCCGCGGTACTGTAGCCGGTACTGTTCATCAAGGGTAATTTTGGGTAAAAGGTGCTTTATTTTGGCTAGGGTTTTGATTAGGTTTGGGTTTAAAAACTCTTTGTAGCCTCATTTGAGAGATTAGACAATATTGAATTTTATTTGTGAGTTGAGTTTTCTCCTCTTGTTCTTGATTGAACTTTTGAACTTATCAAAGGTAAATCACAACCTTTGCGGCGTTCCTCCTTTGTAATCTGGGTTCTTGAGACGGGCTATTCAACGGGTCTAGATTTTAATATAATCTAGGTTCTTGAAACGGGTTCTCATCGAGTCTAGATTCTCCATCCTTGACTTGATTTTTGGCTTTCTTGGGGAGTTTTCAGATTGATTGTGGGTTCAAGGGAATTTCATTCCCGCGGGTTCATATCAAAGCCCGCGAGCAAAAAAACTCCAAGCAAAAAACTTTGTCATTTTGCCCTCAATTGGTTTTGTACTAAGTTAGGGAAAAGTGGTAAAATTAAGCGAAGCTCCGTTTGGCCCGGGGTATGAGCATTCATACCACAAGGTCTTGGTTGTCCCATAGGAAGCCCGCGAGTGAAAAACTCCAACCAAGAAACTTTTCCATTTCGCCCTCAATTGGTTTTCTACTAAGGAAGCGCAAAGTGGTAAAATTAAGCAATGCTCCGATTGGCCCGGGGTTTGAGCATACATACCACATGGTCAGGGTTGTCCAATAGGAAGCCCGCGAGCGAAAAACTCCAACCTCTTAACTTTGCCACTTTGCCCTGAATTGGTTTTCTACCAAGGAATGACAAAGTGGTTAAAATAAGCAGTGCTCCGATTGGCCCGGCGATTCAGCATACATACCACAAGGTCATGGTTGTACCGTAGAAAACCCGCGAGGGAAAAACTCCAACCTCTTAACTTTGCTACTTTGCCCTTAATTGGTTTTCTACTAAGGAAGGGCAACGTGGTAAAAATAAGCAGTGCTCCGATTGGCCCGGGGTTTCAGCCTAAATACCGAATGGTCATGGTTGTTTCTTAAGAAGACAGCAAGCGAAAAACTCCAACCTCTTAACTTTGCCACTTTGCGCTTTATTTGTTTTTTACTAAGGAAGGTCAAAGTGGGAAAGATAAGGGCCGCTACGATTGGCCCGGCATTGGGACATACAAACTATAAGTTCAAGGTAGTGCCGTAGGAAGCCTGCGAGCGAAAAACTCCAACCACTTAACTTTGCCATTTTGCCTTCAATTGGTTTTCTACTAAGGATGCGCAAAGTGGTAAGAATAAGGGATGCTCCGATTGGCTCCGGGTTGGGGCATGGTCATGGAAGTACCATAGGAAGCCCGAGAGCGAAAAACTCCAGCCTCTTAACTTTGCCACATGGCCCTCAATTGGTTTTCTACTAAGAAAGGGCAAATTGGTAAAAATAAGGGGTTCTCCGATTGGCCCGGAGTTTTATCTTACGAACCACAAGGTCATGGCTGTGCCATAAGAAGCCCGCGAGCCAAAAACTCCAACCACATAACTTCGCCACTTTGCCCTCAATTGGTTTTTCTACCAAGGAAGGGCAAAGTGGTAAAATTAAACGGTGCTCCGATTGGCCCGGGTTTGAGCCTACATACCACAAGGTCATGGTTGTTCCATAGGAAGCCCGCGAGCGAAAAACTTCAACCTCTTAACTTTGCCCTTATTTGGTTGTCTACTATGGAAGGGCAAAGTGGTAAAAATAAGTAGTGCGCCGATTGGCCCGGGGTATAAGCATACATACCAAAAAGTCATGGTTGTTCCATAAGAAGCCCGCGAGTGAAAAACTCCAACCTCTTAACTCTGCCGCTTTGCCCTTAATTGGTTTTCTACTAAGGAACGACAAAGTGGTTAAAATACGCAGTGCTTCGATTGGCCTGGGTTTTAGCCTACATAACATAGGGTCATGGTTTTTCCATAGGAAATCCGCGAGCGAAAAAACACCAACCTCTTAACTTTGCCACTTTGCGCTTAATTGGTTTTCTACTAAGGAAGGGCAAAGTGGTAAAGAAACGGCAGCTCCGATTGGCCTGGGGTTCGGGCATACATACCTTAAGGTCTTGGTAGTACTGTCGGAAGCCGGCGAGCAAAAACTCAAACCCATTAACTCTGCCATTTTGCCCTTAATTCGTTTTCTACTAAGGAAGGGCAAAGCGGTAAAAATAAGAGGTTCTCCGATTGCCCGGGGTTCGGGCATACATACCATAACGTCTTGGTAGTACCGTCGGAAGCCCGCGAGCGAAAAACTCAAACCTCTGAACTTTGTCATTTTGCCCTCAATTAGTTTTCTACTAAGGAAGGGCAAAGTGGTAAAAATAAGGGGTGCTCCAATTAGCCCAGAGTTGGGGCATACATACTATAAGGTCATGGTAATACCATAGGAAGCCCGCGAGTGAAAAACACCAACCTTTTAACTTTGCCACTTTGCCCTTAATAGGTTATCTACTAAGGAAGGGCAAAGTGGTAAAAATAAGCAGTTCTTCGATTAGCCCGGGGTTTCAGCCTACATAAAAAAAAGGTCATGGTTGTTCCATAGGAAACCTGCAAGCAAAAAACTCCAACCTCTTAACTTCGCCATTATGCCCTCAATTGGTTTTCTACAAAGGAATAGCAAAATAGTTAAAATAAGCAGTCCTCAGATTGGCCCGGGCTTTCAGAATATATACCCACAAGGCCATGGTTGTTCCATAGGAAGCCCGCGAGCGAAAAACGCCAAACTCTTAACTTTGCCACTTTGCCCTTAATTGGTTTTGTACTAAGGAATGACAAAGTGGTTAAAATAAGCAGTGCTCAGAATGGCCTGGGGTTTCAGCATAAATACCCACAAGGCCATGGTTGTTCCATAGGAAGCCCGCGAGCGAAAAACGCCAACCTCTTAACTTTGCCACTTTGCCCTTAATTGGTTTTCTACTAAGGAAGGGCAAACTACTAAAAATAAACAGTGCTTTGATTGGCCCGGGGTTTAAGCCTACATAACAAATGGTCATGGTTGTTCCATAGGAAGTCCATGAGCGAAAAACACGAACCTCTTAACTTCGCCATTATGCCCTCAATTGGTTTTCTACTAAGGAAGGGCAAATTGGTACAAATAAACAGTGTTCCGATTGGCCAGGGATTTCTGCATACATACCCCAAGGTCATGGTTATTCCATAGGAAGCCTGCGAGCGAAAAACTACAACCTCTTAACTTTGCCACTTTGCGCTTAATTGGTTTTCTACTAAGGAAGGTCAAAGTGGGAAAGATAAGGGCTGCTCCGATTCGCCCGGGTTCGGGCATACATACCATAAGGTCTTGGTAGTACTGTTCGAAGCCCACAAAAGAAAAACTCCAGATCTTAACTTTGCCATTTTGCCCTCAATTGGTTTTCAATTAAGGATGGGCAAACTGATAAAAATAAGCAGTGCTCCAATTGGCCCGGGGTTTCAACCAACATACCGAAAGCTCATGGTTATTCCAAAGGAAGCCCGCGAGCAAAAAACTACAACCTTTTAACTTTGCCACATTGCGCTTAATTAGTTTTCTACTAAGGAAGGACAAAGTGGTAAAAAAAAGGGCTGCTCCGATTGGTCCGGGGTTCGGGCATAGATACCATAAGGCCTTGGTAGTACCGTTGGAAGCCCGCAAGCGAAAAACTTCAACCTCAAAATTTTGCCACTTTGCTCTTAATTGGTTTTCTACTAAGGATGGGCAAAGTCGTAAAAATAAGCAGTGCTCCGATTGGCCCGGTGTTTCAGCCTACATAACAAAAGGTCATGGTTCTTCCATAGCAAGTCCGCGAGCGAGAAACACTAACCTCTTAACTTTGCCACCTTGCCCTTAATTGGTTTTCTACTAAGGAAGGGCAAAGTGGTAAAAATAAGGGCTGCTCCGATTGGTCCGGGGTTAGGGCATACATACGGCCTTGGTAGTACCGTCGGAAGCCCGCAAGCCAACCTCTTAACTTTGCTGTTTTCCCCTCAATTGGTTTTCTACTAAGGAAGGGCAAAGTGGTAAAAATAAGGGATGCTCCGATGGCCCGGGGTTCGGGCATACACACAATAAAGTAATGGAAGTACCATAGGAAGCCCACGAGCGAAAAACTCCAACCTCTTAACTTTGTCACTTTGCCCTTAATTGGTTTCAACTAAGGATGGGCATAGTGGCAAAAATAAGGGATTCTCCAATTGGCCCGGGGTTCGGGCATACATACCACAAGGGCATGGTTGTGCCATAGGAAGCCCGCGAACGAAAAATTACAACCTCTTAACTTTGCCTCTTTGACAGCAATTGGGTTTCTACTAAGGAAGGCCAAAGTGGGTGGGGCCGAAATACCATTAGGTCAGGGTAGCACCATAGGAAACGTGCGAGTGAAAAACTCCAACCTCTTAACTTTGCCATTTTGCCCTCAATTGGTTTTCTACTAAGGAATGGTGAAGTGATAAAAATAAAGGGTGCTCCGATTGGGCCGGGGTTGGGACACACATACTATAAGTTCATGGTAGTACCATAGGAAGCCCGCGAGCGAAAAACTCCTACCACTTAACTTTGCCACTATGCCCTCAATTGGTTTTCTTCTAAGGAATGGCAAAGTGGTAAAATTAACTGGTGCTCCGATTGGCCCGGGGTTTTAGCATACATACCACAAGGTCGTGGTTGTTCATAGGAAGCCTGGGAGCGAAAAATCACAACCACTTAACTTTGCCTCTTTGACGGCAATTGGTTTTCTACTAAGGAGGGCCAAGGTGGTAGAAATAAGGGGTGGTCCGATTGGCCCGGGTTGGGGCCTAAATACCATGAGGTCGTGGTAGTACCATAGGAAGCCCGCGAGTGAAAAATTACAATCTCTTAACTTTGATTATTTGCCCGCAATTGGGTTTCTAGTAAGGAAGGGCAAAGTGGCAAAAATAAGGGTTGCTCTGATTCAATCGGTGATGGGAACCAAGGTGGGCCTAGTCTTAAAGATCATTTGCAAATTCCAGATGGGCCAATTACAAGATCAAGGGACAAGAAGATCAAGGAATCAATGCACGGATTGGTGCAATCCACTTGGGATGAAGCTAGCAAGAGCCCAACACTCAAGATGGGCTTGAAGAAGGAGAACCAGCTTTGATCCACTTTATTCAAGCTATGGAAGACATGACTTAGAGATACGGCCTATTGTTATTGGAGGCTTCTAATTTGGTTAAATGATTTATTTTCTTAGTTTAAAATAAGTGGGCTTGAAAATGCTTAGCTCACATGTCTTATTTCTTATGAACTATGTTTTTGGGAAGGCCTTGTATTTTGGCCAAGGGCTTATTTGGAAAGTTACATTTTAAGAACTAGGGTTTCATCAATTTATTGTAGGGGTTATTGTAGCCGCGGGTACTGTAGCCGGTACTGTTCATCAAGGGTAATTTTGGGTAAAATGGGCTTTATTTTGGCTAGGGTTTTGATTAGGTTTGGGTTTAAAAACTCTTTGTAGCCTCATTTGAGAGAGATTAGACAATATTGAATTTTATTTGTGAGTTGAGTTTTCTCCTCTTGTTCTTGATTGAACGCTTGACCTTATCGAAGGTAAATCACAACCTTTGTGGCGTTCCTCCTTTGTAATCTGGGTTCTTGAGACGGGTTCTTCAACGGGTCTAGATTTTAATATAATCTAAGTTCTTGAAACGGGTTCTCATCGGGTCTAGATTCTCCATCCTTGACTTCATTTTTGGCTTTCTTGGGGAGTTTTCAAATTGATTGTGGGTTCAAGGGATTTCATTCCCGCGGGTTCATATCATTTGATATTCAGAGCAAGGTTTCCAATCAGGTCTGATTCTATCTTTTAATTTCTTGCATCCTTAAATTTAATTCTAGGGCTACATTGTTCTAGAGTTGCCAAAAAAAAAAAAAAAAAGACAAAAAAATTGCAGAAACGAAAAGTAGGCTGCCAAACTTCTAAGGGTTTTGTGTTTGGCTGAAATTTGCATCACCTAGGGTTTCAAAATTCTAGGGTTTAATGCATATCTGAGTTTGTCAATTGCTTGGAATGTCGTTCCATTGATTCTCTTCTATTTCATTGTCAATTCTTGTGTGCTTCAATTCAATTGTTTGATTTTTACAATTGAGCATTTCTGTTTGTGATTGAATTAGAAAAAAAAGAAAAGAGAAGAATAGAAAGGAAAGGAAAAGAAAAGAAAAGAAAATTCGAAAAAAAAAAAAAAAAAGAAGAAGAAGAAGAAGAAGATAAGGAGAGGTAGCATATTTAAAGGTTGCTACATAGTTACAACAAAGACAAAGAAAAACATTTGTTGATTGAGTTTTATCGTCTAAGGGGCTGAATACATATTTGTACTTGGTATCTTGTTCTATAATTACTCTTTCCCTCATATAAATTCCTTGAGTCCCGTGTCGTTTTATTCCTTCCTTGTTTCTTGTTTCTTGGATCTATATATTACTGGTTGGAATAATACAAGGTTGTATTGTCTTGATTTAGTTCAACTAGTTCTTAAAGAACTTGAGCAGGAAAACTCTTGAGGTAAAAGGCAAGAGAGTGTGAGACTATATTTATCGGGAAAAAGTCAATTAAGAGTGAAACACGAGTGGAGTGCCATTATTCGAGTGTAAACACGTAAGGGAGTGTGTGAGGTTTTCTTTTTGCCACTAACAATCTTTTGTGTAGCACCTTATAATGTCTTGAGCGGAGTAACGCATCACCAAGGGGGAGAGCAGATAACTCATCCTATGTGTTGCAAACTATGCAACAGCAGTTGGAGCGGTTGAACTTTGTGTTGGGTGAAGTGAGAGATAGGATGGATCATCAAGAAGCAGCGATTAGAAATCTTCAATGTGAGAGAGATAGGAGGCGACGTGAGTATAGAGTTGAAAATGAGTACGAGAATGAGGGAGATGGTGAGGATGAGGAAGACTTAACATATGAAGTTGGATTGGGTAGACATAGAGGAGTTAGGCGTGGAAGGGGACTTAGGGCAAAGCCGGGGGTCGAGATGGAGTAGATAAGAACCTTGGGAGCATCAAAATAAAAATACCATCATTTCAAGGTAGAACTGACCCTGAAGTTTATTTAGAGTGGGAGAAAAGAATAGAGTTGGTGTTTGATTGTCATAAATACTCTGAGGAGAAGAAGGTGAAGTTGGCGGTAATTGAGTTCACTGATTATGCCAGTATTTGGTGGGATCAATTAGTGACCAATAGGAGGAGGAATCTTGAGAGGCCTGTAGAAACTTGGAGAGAGTTGAAAGCTATCATGAGGCGGAGATTTGTACCTAGCCACTACTATAAACCTTCGCCAAAAATTACAAAATCTTACACAGGGATCTAGGAGTGTAGAGGATTACTATAAGGAGATGAAGGTGGCTATGATTCGGGCTAATGTAGTGGAGGATCGGGAGGCCACGATGACAAAATTTTTGAGTGGGTTGAATAGGGAGATAGCCAATGTAGTTGAGTTGCAACATTATGTGGAGGTAGAGGACATGGTACACATGGCTATGAAGGTGGAGAGGAAGTTGAAAATAAAGGGTACATCAAGGTATACTTTCGTTTCTAGTACTCCTTGGAAACAAAAGTGGGACAAAAATGATCAAGCTGTAACAAAGGGGAAGACCGAACTACCTAAGGGAAAAGATGAGGGTGAGGCTGAAACCTCAAGAAAAATAGAGAATGAGTTGGAAAACAATTGTGAGGCCGAGAGTTCAAAAAAGGAGGAGAGTGAAAGAAAAAAAGAGAGTGAAAATGAAAAATATAGTGAGATGAAACGAGAGAATGAGGCCGAAACATCAAGAGAAAGAGAGAGTGAAAAAGAAAATATAGAGGTGGCTGAGAGTGAAGAAAAAAGAGTGGTGCTACAAGAGGAAAAAGAAAGAGAGATTGCAAAGAGAAACAGAGAGACAAAAGTGAGTTTTTATGCTAAGGCAAACTTTTATACTAACAAATTTAACAACTCTTTGCCTAGTGTTGTTGTTTCTTTGTTGTAGGGGTATGAGGTCATGATTCCTAGTAGTGTGTTTAGTAGATTACCACCTAGTAGAGAGATAGAGTACTACATTGATTTTGTGCCTGGTGCGAAAATTCCTACCTGACCTTTCATTGAAGAACATGAGTGCTTAACACACTTGAAGAGACAAGGTAAATTGAATAGAGTGCATGCCAAGTGAGTGCAATTTATTGAGACATTTCCTCATGTATTCAAATACACACAAGGTATGGAAAATTTTGTGGTTGATGCTTTAGTAAGAAGGTATGTCCTTGTCTTTATTTTAGATGCAAAATTGTTGAGACTTGAATATGATAAGAAATTGCATGCTAATGATGATGACTTTGCTAGTGAGTATGGAACATGTGAGAAAGCATCGTTTGGTAAGTTCTATAAACTAGATTGGTACTTGTTTAGAGAGAATAAATTTTGAGTGCCTACTAGTTTTATGCGTAAGTTGCTTGTGTGTGATAAACATTGTGGTTTGTTGGGTAACCTTAGTGTAAGGAAGACTTTTGTTGTGTTGCATGTATGTTTGTGGGAATATCATTTGCCATTCAGTGACGCGTTGCATGAACATTTTTGGAAGTATCATTTGTCATTCATTGATGTTTTGCATGAACGTTTGTGGGAGTATCATTTTCCATTCAATGACGTGTTGCATGACTGTTTGTGGAAGTATCATTTGTTATTCATTGATGTGTTGCATGAACGTTTGTGTGAGTATCGTTTCTCATTCATTGAAGTGTTGCATGAACGTTTGTGGAAGTATCATTTGCCATTGATTAACGTGTTGCATGAACGTTTGTGGGAGTATTGCTTGCCATTCATTGAGTTTGCATATAATTGGAGTGGTCATTTTGGTGTAAGGAAAGCTTTAGGTGTGTTACATGTACGTTTGTATGACCATCATTTGCCATACATTGACTTGTTGCATGAACATTTACGGGAGTATCATTTGCGCTTCATTGAGTTTGCATATAATTGGAGTGGTCATTTTGGTGTGAGGAAAGCTTCAGATAAGTTTCATGAACATTTGTGGGAATATTGTTTGCCATTCATTGAGTTTACATATAATTGGAGTGTTCATGCTACTACTCAATTTTCACCTTTCGAAATTGTTCATAGACATAATCCATTTACTCCTTTAGATTTAATAACTTTACCTCTGCTAATGACAGGAGTAGCATGGATGAACTTTTCTAAATTCTTGAACAAATTAATGAAAATGCATATCTAATGGATCTTCCAGGTAAATATCTTGTTTCTGTTGTTTTCAATGTTACTAACCATTTTTCCTTTGATTCAAGTGGAGATTCGAGGTGGAATCATTTTGAGGAGAGGGGGAATGATGGGAACCAAGATGGGCCTAGTCTTAAAGATCCTTTGCAACTTCTAGATGGGCCACGAAGATCAAGGAGGCAATACAAGGATTGGTGCAATCCACTTAGGATGAGTTTAGCAAGAGCCCAACATTCAAGATGGGCTTGAAGGATGAATATCCAGTTTTGATTCATTTGATAAGCTATGGAAGATGGCAACAACAAGACTTAAAGGCTTTGGGCTGTTGAAGGGTTTCAACTTGTTTAATTCATTTAAAGGACTTATTTTATTAGTTTAGAATAACTGAGTTTATTATCGGAATGACTTAAGGGGGCCCTATGCAAGGGCATCTTGGAAAATTTATTATTTTGTTGAACTAGGGTTTTAAGAAGTACTGTAGCGACTAGGGTTTCAAAAGTATTGTAGCCGAGAGTTATTGTAGCGCCATACTGTAGCCGCGGCACTATTCACTCAGGGATATTTTTGGAAGTTGGGGCATTATTTTGGCTAGGGTTTTCATTAGTTTTAGGTTTAAATACTTTTTGTTGCCTCATTTTAAGAAGTTTACGAAATTTGATGAATTTATTCATTGTGAGTTGAGTTTCACTCCTCTTGCTCTTAATTGAACTTTTGAACTTATCAAAGGTAAATCACAACCTTTGCGGCGTTCCTCCTCTGTAATCTGGGTTCTTGAGACGGGTTCTTCAACGGGTCTAGATTTTAATATAATCTAGGTTCTTGAAACGAGTTCTCATCAGGTCTAGGTTCTCCATCCATTTGACTTAATTTTGGCTTTCTTGGGTGAGTTTTCAATTTGATTGTGGGTTCAAGGGATTCCATTTCCCCGGGTTCATATCACTTGTATTTTGGCCAAGGGCTTATTTGGAAAGTTACCTTTTAGAAACTAGGGTTTAAAGAAGTATTGTAGCCGAGTTACTGTAGCTGTGACGCTATTCATCCAGGGGTATTTTTAGAAGAAAGGGTTTTATTTTGGTTAGGGTTTTAATTAGGATTTAGTTTAAATACTCTTTGTAGCCTCATGTTAAGAAGTTTATGAAATTTAATGAATTTATTCATTATGAGTTGAGTTTACTTCTCTTGTTCTTGATTGAACTTTTGAACTTATCAAAGGTAAATCACAACCTTTGTGGCGTTCCTCCTTGTAACCTGGGTTCTTGAGACTGGTTCTTCAACGGGTCTAGATTTTAGTATAATCTAGGTTCTTGAAACGAGTTCTCAACTGATCTAGATTCTTCATCCATTGACTTGATTTTGGCTTTCTTAGGTGAGTTTTCAAATTGATTATGGGTTCAAGAAATTCCAATCCCACGGGTTCATGTAATTTGGTATCAGAGCCAGGTTTCCATTCAAGTCTGATTCTATCTTTTAATTCTTGCATCTTGAAATTTACTTATAGGGCTTCATTGTTCTAGGGTTGCAAAAAAAAAAAAAAGAAACAAAAAGTAGGTTGCTGAAATTCTTAGGGTTTTTCATTTGGCTGAAATTTGCATCACCTAGGGTTTTAGAATTCTAGGGTTTCTTGCATCTCTAAGTTTGTCAATTGCTTGGAGTGCCGTTTCATTGTTTCTCTTCTACTTCATTGTCAATTCTTGTGTGCTTGAATTCAATTGCTCGATTTTCACAATTGAATATTATTGTTTGTGATTGAATTAGAGAAAAGAAAGGAAAAGAAAAGAAAATTCAAAAAAAAAAAAAAAAAGAGAAGAAGAAGAAGAAAAGAAAAGATAGCATATTCAAAGATTGCTACATAGTCACAACAAAGAGAAAAAAAGAAATTTTTCATTGAGTTTTATCATGAAAGGGCCTGAATACATCTTTCTAGTTGGTATCTTGTTTTATAATTACTATTTCCTTCGTATAAATTTCTTGAGTCTCGCGTCATTTTATTCCTTCCTTGTTTCTTGTTCTTGTTTCTTGTATCTATATTATTGGTTGGAATAATACAAGGTTGTATTATCATGATTTAGTTCAACTAGTTATTAAAGAACTTAAGCGGGAAAACTATTGAGGTAAAAGGCAAGAGAGTGTGAGACTATTAATGGGAAAAAGGCAATTAAGAGTGAAACATGAGTGAAGTGTCATTATTCGAGTGTAAACACGTAAGGGAGTGTGTGAGGTTTTCCACTAACATTCTTTTTGTGCAGCACATTATGATATCTCATAGGAGGGACTCAGCACCAAAAGGGATGACAGATAACTCATCCTTTGGTTTGCAAGCCATGCAACAACAATTTGAACTGTTGAACTTGGTGTTGGGTGACATGAGGGATAAGATGGATCATCAAGATGCCGTAATTAGAAATCTACAGCGCAGGAGAGATAGGAGGCGACGTGGGTCTAGTGTTGAAAATGGGTATGAGAATGAAGAGTATAGTGATTCTCTTGTTGCCAGGCGTGCACTCAATACATAAATTAAGATAGATGATACAGAGCAGCAGAGCAAGAACATTTTTCATACTAAATGCCACATCAACAATAAGGTATGTAGTATGATCATTGATGGGAGGAGTTGTATACATTTGGCTAGCACTACTTTAGTTGAGAAATTGAATTTATCTACCTTGAAACATCCTAGACCATACAAGTTGCAGTGGTTGAGTGATTGTGTGGAGGTTAGGGTAAATAAATAGGTGCTAGTTTATTTTTCAATTGGGAAATACTAGGATGTGGTGCTTTGTGATGTAATGCCTATGCATGCTGGCCATATTTTGTTGGGAAGGCTGTGGCAATATGATGGGAAAGTGATCCATGATGGGTTAAGGAACATTTATAGTTTTGAAAAGGATGGAAAAATAATCAAACTTGCTCCTTTAACTCCAACACAGGTCCATGAGGACCAACCAGAACTAAAAAGTGAGATTGATAAAAAAAAAAAGGAAGAGGGAGTAAAAGTGAGGATGAGATTGAGGAAAAAAAAAAAAAGTGAGACCGAAAAGGAAAGAGAGAAAAAAGATGAGGCTAAGACTGAGGCTAAACCCTCAAGAAAAAGAAGGAATGAGTTGAAAAACAATTGTGAGGCCGAGAGTTCAATAAAAGAGGAGAGTAAAAGAAAAAAATAGAGTGAAAAGAAAAAAGAATGAGGCCAAAACATAAAGAGAAAAAGAGAGTGAAAAAGAAAACAGAGAGGTGGTTGAGAGTCAAGAAAAAAGAGTGGAGACACGAGAGAAAAAAGAAAGAGAGATTGCAAAAAGAAATGGAAAAACAAAAGTGAGTTTTTATGCTAAAACAAGCTTTTATACTAACAAATTTAATGACCTTTTGCCTAGTGTTGTTGCTTCTTTGTTGCATGGATATGAGGTCATGATTCCTAGAGATGTGTTTAATGGATTGCCCCCTATTAGGGAGATAGAGCACTACATTGATTTTGTGTCAAGTGCGACAATTCCTACTCGACCTTTTTTTGAAGAACATGAGTTCTTGACACACTTAAAGGGACAAGGTATGTTGTTGACTAGAATGCATGCTAAGTGGGAAGACTGTATTGAGCATTGTCCTTATGTAATCAAATACACACATGGTGAGGAAAATTTTGTGGTTAATGCATTAGCAAGAAGGTATATCCTTATCTTTATTTTAAATACAAAGTTATTGAGATTTGAATATGATAAGAAATTGCATGTTAATGACGATTACTTTGCTAGTGTGTATGGAACATGTGAGCAAGCATCGTTTGGTAAGTTCTATAAACTAGATTGGTACTTGTTTAGAGAGTATGAACTTTGTGTGCCTACTAGTTTTATGAGTAAGTTGCTTGTGTGTGATAGACATGGTGGTTTGTTGGGTAACTTTGGTGTAAGGAAGTCTTTTGATGTGTTGCATAAATGTTTGAGGGAGTATCATTTGCCATTCATTAACGTGTTGCATGTATGTTTGTGGATGTATCATTTGTCATTCATTAACATGTTGTATGAACGTTTGTGGGAGTATTGCTTGCCATTCATTGAGTTTGCATATAATTGGAGTGGTCATTTTGGTGTAAGGAAAGTTTTAGGTGTGTCTCATGAACGTTTGTGTGAGTATCATTTGCCATTCATTGAATTGTTACATGGACATTTGCTGGAGTATCATTTGCCCTTATTAAAGTGTGCATATAAAAAAACCACGCATACTACTATTTCTTATTCTCCGTTTGAAATTGTTTATGGTTTTAATCCACTTACTCATTTAGCTTTGACGCTTTTGCTTGTTGATGACAGCAGCAACTCGGATGGACCTTTTCAAATTCTTGAGAAAATTAATGAAAATGCATATAAAGTGGATCTTCTAGGTAAGTATCATGTTTCTGCTATTTTCAGTGTTACCAACCGTTTTCCATTTGATGCAGGTGGAGATTCAAGGTCGAATCCTTTTAAGGAGAGGGAGAATGATGGGAACCAAGATGGGTCTAATCTTAAAGATCCTTTGCAAGTTCCAGATGGGCCAATTACAAGATCAAGAGCTAAGAAGATCAAGAAAACAATGCAAGGATTGGTACAATCCACTTGGGTTGAGTCTAGAAAGAGCCGAATATTCAAGATGGGCTTGAGAGAATGAGATGCAGTAATCATCCACGTGATACAAGCTATGGAAGAGTGCAACATAAATTAGGGCCTAGTATTATGATTATGTGATTGAAGGCCTTGGACTTGTTTATTTCATTAATGGGGCTTATTTTATTAGTTATAGGAATTAGTCTAGAATAATTGGGCTTGAGGATGCTTGGCCCACATATGTCTTATTTCTTATGAACTAGGGTTTTTGGGAAGGCCCTGTATTTTGGCCAAGGGCTTATTTGGAAAGTTACTTTTTAGGAACTAAGCTTTAAAAAAATACTGTAGTCGAGTTACTGTAGCCGTGACACTATTCATCCAGGGGTATTTTTTCAAGAAAGGGCTTTATTTTGGCTAGGGTTTTAATTAGGTTTTGGTTTAAATACACTTTGTAGCCTCATGTTAAGAAGTTTATGAGATTTGATGAATTTATTCATTTTGAGTTGAGTTTACTCCTCTTGTTCTTGATTGAACTTTTGAACTTATCAAAAGTAAATCACAACCTTTATAGCATTCCTCCTTGTAATCTGGGTTTTTGAGACAGGTTCTTCAATGGGTCTAGATTTTAATATAATCTAGGTTCTTGAAACGAGTTCTCAACTGGTCTAGATTCTCTATCCATTGACTTGATTTTGGTTGTCTTAGGTGAGTTTTTAAATTGATTGTGGGTTCAAGGGATTCCATTCCCATGGGTTCATATCATCATAACTTCGCCATTTTACACTAAATTGGTTTTCTACTAAGCAATGTTGATTAGCCAAAACTATTAGCCCAAACTTATTGATAGAAACTTGTCTATCAGTGAGTATTTTTAGGCGTTGATCATTTACTTTAAAGACCCGACCATCCATAAGGTCCTCTATTTCTTCCACCACGTTTTCAAAAATATGTTTCACTACAAAGAGGCCTGTCCACCTAGACTGAAGTTTTCTTCGGTGCTTGTGAAGTCTAGAATCATATAAGTATACTCGGTTATTAGGCTTAAACGTCTTCCCAATAATATTTTTTTATCATGAAATGCTTTCATTTTAGTCTTATAGATTTTAGAGTTCTTATAAGCATCATTTCTCAACTCCTCTAACTTAGTTAACTGAAATTTTCTAATCTTACCGGCCTCCAACAACTTTATTACCTCATTTTTTACAACTTCTTTCATAGTGGGGTTAAGCTTACGTTGGGGGTTGGTGGTGTCCACAAATGTGAACCTCGAGAGATGGTCGGCACTACATTCTCCACTCCTTTATTATCTTTGATGGTTATGTCAAATTCATCATCTTTAGTGAATGCATCAATTAAGTATGTTTGTTGGCACTCATCATCCTTCCTGGGCTGCCTACTGATATGGAATATGTTGACCTCCGTGGTCATGTTTCCAAAAGATAATTTCATTAGCCCATTCCTGCAGTTTATAAGTGCATTAGGTGTAGTAAGGAAATGTCTACCTAATATGAGAGGAATCTTAGAGTCAAACTCAACAACCGACTGAGTGTCCAAAATTAAAAAATCAACAAGGTAGTAAAATTTGTCAATTTGGATCAAAGCATCCTCAACTTTCCCTTTCGGTTTCTTAATTGAATGGGCAACAATTGAAGCATAACAGAAGTGGGCTTAATTTCATCCAAACCAAGCTGCAAAAATATGGAATAAGACATCAAATTTACACTAGCTTCTAAATCTAGCAAGGCTTGCCCAAACTCATGATTCTCAATATTACATGCAATGGTTAGACAACCAGGATCCTTGTACTTAAGAGGAATTCGCTGCTCAATTAAAGTACTAACTTGCTTTGTCAGGAATGTTGTCTTCTTAGCATAGTACTTCCTCTTAACTGTACACAAATCTTTGAATACTTTTGCATAAGTAGGAACTTGTTTAATAACATGCAAAAGATGAAGGTTAATTTTTACCTACTTGAGGTTCTCCAGGATTTCATTGCTAGGATCCAAAGTTTGCATATTCAAATTTTAAGCTTGAGAAAATGGTACTTTTTAACTGGGCTCTTTATTACCTCGGCTTCCTTGGGCAGTTCGGCACCATTTTTGCTTTGATCCTCTTCAACATCCTTTGACTTATCAGTTGTTGGGATGTGTAAGGATTTACCACTTCGTGTCACAATGGCATTGACATCCTTCAAATTCTCTTGCGCCATATGTTGACCTTGGGGTGTGGATTGAGCTTGAGAAGGGAATTTGCCACGCTCATTCACACTCAAGGAGCTCATCAACTTAAATACATGGCTCTTTATCTCCTTGTTTTCTTTAACAACTTGTGATATGAACCCGCGGGAATGAATTCCCTTGAACCCACAATCAATTTGAAAACTCCCCAAGAAAGCCAAAAATCAAGTCAAGGATGGAGAATCTAGACCCGATGAGAACCCGTTTCAAGAACCTAGATTATATTAAAATCTAGACCCGTTGAAGAACCCGTCTCAAGAACCCAGATTACAAAGGAGGAACGCCACAAAGGTTGTGATTTACCTTTGATAAGTTCAAGAGTTCAATCAAGAACAAGAGGAGAAAACTCAACTCACAAATAAAATTCAATATTGTCTGATCTTCAAATGAGGCTACAAGGAGTATTTAAACTAAACCTAATTAAAACCCTAGCCAAAATAAAGCCCCCTTTTACCCAAAATGCCCCTGATGAACAGTGTCACGCTACAGTACCGCGGCTACAGTACGGCTACAGTAACGCTACAGTACCTCTTAAAACCCTAATTCCTAAAAGTAACTTTCCAAGTAAGCCCTTGGCCAAAATACAAGGCCTTCTTGAAAACTCTAGTTTATTGAAAATAAGACGTGTGGGCCAGACATCTTCAATCCCACTTATTCTAAACTAATAAAATAAATCATTTAACCAAATTTGAAGTCTCAAATAACATGATAGGAACCAAGGTGGGCCTACTCTTAAAGATCCTTTGCAAGTTCCAGATGGGCCAATTACAAGATCAAGGGCCAAGAAGATCAAGGAAGCAATGCAAGGATTGGTGCAATTCACTTGGGATGAAGCCAGCAAGAGCCCAACACTGAAGATGGGTCTTAAAGAAGAAGAACCAGCTTTGATCCACTTTATTCATGCTGAGGAAGACATGATTTAGAGATACGGCCTATTGTTATTGGAGGCTTCTAATTTGGTTAAATGATTTATTTTACTAGTTTAGAATAAGTGGGATTGAAAATGCTTGGCTCACATGTCTTATTTCTTATGAACTATGTTTTTGGGAAGGCCTTGTATTTTGGCCAAGGGCTTATTTGGAAAGTTACATTTTAGGAACTAGGGTTTCATCAATTTATTGTTGGGGTTACTGTAGCCGCGGGTACTGTAGCCGTACTGTTCATCAAGGGTAATTTTGGGAAAAAGGGGCTTTATTTTGGCTAGGGTTTTGATTAGGTTTGGGTTTAAAAACTCTTTGTAGCGATTAGACAATATTGAATTTTATTTGTGAGTTGAGTTTTCTCCTCTTGTTCTTGATTGAACTCTTGAACTTATCAAAGGTAAATCACAACCTTTGTGGCGTTCCTCCTTTGTAATCTGGGTTCTTGAGACGGGTTCTTCAACGGGTCTAGATTTTAATATAATCTAGGTTCTTGAAACGGGTTCTCATCGGGTCTAGATTCTCCATCCTTGACTTGATTTTTGGCTTTCTTGGGGAGTTTTCAAATTGATTGTGGGTTCAAGGGAATTCATTCCCACGGGTTCATATCATATCATATTAAAATCAATTTGAAAACTCCCCAAGAAAGCCAAAAATCAAGTCAAGGATGGAGAATCTAGACCCGATGAGAACCCGTTTCAAGAACCTAGATTATATTAAAATCTAGACCCGTTGAAGAACCCGTCTCAAGAACCCAGATTACAAAGGAGGAACGCCACAAAGGTTGTGATTTACCTTTGATAAGTTCAAGAGTTCAATCAAGAACAAGAGGAGAAAACTCAACTCACAAATAAAATTCAATATTGTCTAATCTCTCAAATGAGGCTACAAAGAGTTTTTAAACCCAAACCTAATCAAAAACCTTAGCCAAAATAAAGCCCCTTTTTCCCAAAATTACCCTTGATGAACAGTACCGGCTACAGTACCCGCGGCTACAGTAACCCCAACAATAAATTGATGAAACCCTAGTTCCTAAAATGTAACTTTCCAAATAAGCCCTTGGCCAAAATACAAGGCCTTCTCAAAAACATAGTTCATAAGAAATAAGACATGTGAGCCAAGCATTTTCAATCCCACTTATTCTAAAATAGTAAAATAAATCATTTAACCAAATTAGAAGCCTCCAATAACAATAGGCCGTATCTCTAAGTCATGTCTTCCACAACATGAATAAAGTGGATCAAAGCTGGTTCTTCTTCTTTCAGACCCATCTTCAGTGTTGAGCTCTTGCTGGCTTCATCCCAAGTGGATTGCACCAATCCTTGCATTGCTTCCTTGATCTTCTCGGCCCTTGATCTTGTAATTGGCCCATCTGGAACTTGCAAAGGATCTTTAAGAGTAGGCCTACCTTGGTTCCTATCATTCCCCTTTCCTCAAAAGGATTCGACCTCGAATCTTCACCTACATCAAAAGGAGAAAGATCAGAAACATTGAAAGTTGCAGAAACTTTATACTCACCTGGAAGATCCACTTTATATGCATTGTCATTAATTTTCTCAAGAATTTGGAAAGGTCCATCTCCTCGAGGATGTAACTTAGTCCTTCTATGGGCTGAGAATCTTTCTTTGCGCATGTGAACCCAAACCCAATCTCCTGGTTCAAAGATGACACGCCTTCGTCCTTTATTGGCTTGGGACGCAACCCTTTCATTCTTTTGGGCAATTTGAAGCCGTACCCTCTCATGAAGTGACTTCACCAACTCCGCCTTCTTTTGTCCATCCAAACTACTCCTGTCATCAACAGGTAAAGGCATCAAATCCAAAGGAGTAAGTGGATTAAATCCATAAACAATTTCGAAAGGAGAGTATGAAGTAGTAGTATGCATCGTCCTATTATATGCAAACTCTATAAATGGCAAATAATCCTCCCAAGTTTTTAAATTCTTATGAACAACAGTGCGTAAAAGTTGAGTTAAAGTCCTATTAACTACTTCAGTCTGACCATCAGTCTGCGGATGACAAGTAGTGGAAAATAAGAGCTTAGTACCCAATTTCCCCCACAACACCTTCCAAAAGTAGCTAAGGAATTTAACATCCTTATCAGAAACAATACTCCTAGGTACACCATGGAGTCGCACTATCTCCCGGAAAAACAAGTCAGCTATGTTGGTTGCATCATCTGTTTTATGGCATGGAATGAAATGTGCCATCTTACTGAATCTATCCACAACTACAAAAATAGAATCTCTACCCCTTTTGGTCCTAGGCAGCCCCAAAACAAAGTCCATAGATATGTCTACCCATGGCTCACTAGGAACGGGTAAGGGTGTATACAACCCATGTGGCAAAATCTTAGATTTGGCCTTTCTACATGTAATGCACCTTCCACAAATACGGTTAACATCTCTCTTCATCTTAGGCCAAAGAAATGTTCATGCAAAATGTCTAAAGTTTTCTTGACACCAAAGTGTCCCATTAATCCCCCACCATGTGCCTCACGCACCAATAACTCACGCATAGAACAATTTGGCAGACAAAGTTTGCTTTCTTTAAACAAATAACCATCATGCTTGTAAAACTTACCAAATGCCGCCTTATCACATGCCACATACACATTAGAAAAATCAGCGTCATCGGCATACATGTCTTTCACATATTCAAACCCAAGCATTTTAGCACTCATAGAAGTAAGAAGTACATACCTCCGGGATAGAGCATCAGCAACAATGTTCTCCTTACCTTGCTTGTAACGGATAACATAGGGAAATGTCTCGATGTATTCCATCCATCTAGCATGCCTTTTATTCAACTTACCTTGACCCTTGAGATGCTTCAATGATTCATGATCGGTGTGGATCACAAATTCCCTTGGCCATAGGTAGTGCTGCCAAGTCTCTAATGCACGAACAAGAGCGTAAAGCTCTTTGTCATAAGTAGGGTACTTCAGGGATGCCCCACTTAACTTTTCACTGAAGAAGGCTATGGGACGCCTATCTTGCATCAAAACGGCTCCAATCCCAATTCCTGAGGCATCACATTCAATCTCAAAAGCTTTGTTAAAATCAGGTAATGCTAACACAGGTGCAGAGCACAACCTTTCTTTAATAGTGGCAAAAGCATTCTCTTGATTAGCCCCCCAATGAAACCCAACATTCTTTTTAATTACCTCAGTGAGTAGTGCAGTAATGGTGCTGAAGTCTTTAACAAAACGCCGATAAAAGCTTGCTAAGCCATGAAAGCTTCTTACCTCAGTGATGCTTTTTGGCGTTGGCCACTCCTTGATGGCCTTGACTTTCTCTTCATCCACCTCAATACCCTTCGTACTAACAACATAACCAAGAAAAACAACTTTTTCCATGCAAAATGCACATTTCTTGAAATTAGCATATAACTTTTCACATCTCAACACATCAAACACATATCTCAAATGGTCAATATGTTCATTTAAGTTCTTGCTATACACTAAGATATCATCAAAGTATACAACCACAAACTTGCCTATGAATGCACGTAGGACATGGTTCATTAATCTCATGAAAGTACTGGGCGCATTTGTAAGTCCAAATGGCATAACCAACCATTCATAAAGCCCATATTTAGTCTTAAAAGCAGTTTTCCATTCATCACCCTCTTTCATTCTAATTTGATGGTATCCACTTTTAAGATCAATTTTACTGAAAATACATGAGCCATGCAATTCATCAAGCATATCATCCAATCTAGGAATGGGATGGCGATACTTTACCGTGATATTGTTGACCGCCCTGCAATCAATGCACATCCTCCACGTCCCATCCTTCTTTGGCACTAGTAACACTGGTACAGCACAAGGGCTCATGCTCTCCCTCACGTACCCCCTGCTCATCAAATCCTCAACTTGCCTCTGAAGCTCCTTTGTGGCTGGTCGGTTTGGAATAGCAGCCCCGGGCACAAAATCAATCTGGTGCTCAATGCCTCTAACTCATTTGGCATCTCATCCGGGAATACATCCTCAAACTCCTGCAACAAAGAAACAGCCAATCTAGGAAGAAACTGGTTAGTTTCATCAAGAGTAAGATAAGACTCTTTATAGACAAGAAAAATCATAGGGCGATCTGCGAAGAAAGCCCTCTTAACCTCACTCTCTCTTGCATAGAAACTCACTTTTGTCTTTCCTTTTCTCTCAGAAGACTCTCTTTCTTTTTTCTCTAGTGGCTCTACTCTTTTTTCTTTACTCTCAGCCACCTCTCTACTTTCTTTTTCACTCTTTCTTTTATGCTCTTTTTCACTCTCACTCTTTCTTTTTTGCTCAATCTCTTTTTCACTCTTCCTTTTTTGATCACTCTCATTTTCACTCTTTCTCTTCTGATCACTCTCATTTTCACTTTTTCTTTTTTGAGCAACCTCACTTTTCAATTTCAATTGGTCCTCATAGACCTGGCTTGGAGTTAAAGGAGCAAGCTTAATTGTTTTGCCCTCCTTTTCAAAGCTGTACATGTTCTTGAACCCATCATGTGTCACCCTCCTATCATACTGCCATGGCCTCCCCAACAAAATATGGCCCGCATGCATAGGCACAACATCACAAAGCACCTCATCCTGATACTTCCCAATAGAAAAAGTAACTAACACTTGTTTATCCACCCTAACCTCTCCACAATCATTCAACCACTGCAATTTGTATGGTCTAGAGTGTTTTAAGGTTGGTAAATTCAATTTCTCAACCAAAGTAGTGCTAGCCACATTAGTACAACTCCCTCCATCAATGATCATACTACATACCTTATTGTTGACATGGCATCTAGTATGGAAAATGTTCTCTCTCTGTTGCTCTGCATCATCCACCTTAATGTGTGCATTAAGAGCACGCCTGGCAACAAGAGACTCACCTGTCACAGGGTATACCACTCCATCATCATCACTAGCATCATCCAACTCGGGCACCTCATCACTATCATCCTCACTCTCAGTCATCACCTCCCCATTGTCACGCATAATCATCACCCTCCTATTTGGACATTGAGAAGCAATGTGCCCTGAACCCAAACACTTAAAACATTTGATATCTCTATTCCGTGAAGGTTGGGATTCTACCTTGGGTTTGTTGCTAGTTCCCTCATCTTTTCCCTTAGGTGGTTCGGTCTTTCTCTTCGCTTCACCTGGATCATTCCTATCCCATTTTGATTTCCAAGTAGTGCTAGAAACCGAAGTGTACCTTGCTGTCCCTTTTCTCTTTAATTGTCTCTCCACCTTCATAGCCATGTGCACCATGTCCTTTATCTCCACATAATGTTGTAATTCAATTACATTGGCTATGTCCCTATTTAACCCACTCAAAAATCTAGCCATGGTGGCCTCTCGGTCCTCCTCTACATTAGCCCGAATCATCGCCACCTCCATCTCCTTATGGTAATCCTCTACACTCCTAGACCCCTGTGTAAGATTTTGTAATTTCTGGTAAAGGTCTCTATAGTAATGGCTAGGAACAAATCTCCGCCTCATGAGAGCTTTCAACTCTCCCCATGTCTCTATAGGCCTCTCATAATTCCTCCTCCTATTGGTCACTAATTGATCCCACCAAATAATAGCATAATCAGTGAATTCAATTACCGCCAACTTCACTTTCTTCTCCTCAGAGTAATTATGGCAATCAAACACCAACTCTATTTTTTTCTCCCACTCTAGATAAACCTCAGGGTCAGTTCTACCTTGGAAAGGTGGTATTTTCATTTTAATGCTACCAAGGTCTCCATCTACACCATCCCGACCCCTTAGATTCCCCTCAAATCCTCTTTCATGCCTAACTCTTCTATTTCTACCCGACCTAACGTCAGATGCTAAGTCTTCCTCATCCTCACCATCTCCTTCATTCTCATACTGATTTTCAACTCTATGCTCACGTCGCCTCCTGTCCCTCCCACCTTGTAGATTTCTAATCGCTGCTTCTTGATGATCCATCCTATCCCTCACTTCACCCAACACCAAGTTCAACCGCTCAAACTGTTGTTGCATGGCTTGCAACACAAAGGATGAGTTATCTGCTCTCCCCCTTGGTGATGCGCTACTCCGATGAGACATTATCAGGCGCTACACAAAAGAATGTTAGTGGGAAAAAAATAAAAAATAAACCTCACACACTCCCTCACGTGTTTACACTCGAATAATGACACTCCACTCGTGTTTCACTCTTAATTGGCTTTTTTCGATAATAGTCTCACACTCTCTTGCCTCTTACCTCAAGAGTTTTCCCACTCCAGTTCTTTAAGAACTAATTGACTCAATCAAGACAAAGCAACTTTGTTTTATCCCAACTAGTAATTAGGTCCAAGAAACAAGAACAAGAGAAATACGGAAGGAATGCAAAAAAAAATGGCACGTGAATCAAGGAAATTATACGAATGAAACAGTTAACAATAAGACAAGATACCAACTAGAATCACCCCTTTGATGATAAGGCTCAAGAAAAAAATCCTCGAATTTTTTTTTTTTTTTTCCTTTCCTTTCTTTTCTTTTCTTTTCTTTTCTTTTCTTTTCACCAACTGATTTGATCACAAACAAGAATAAGCAGTTGAGAAAACCCTAACAATAACTCAGAAACCCTTGGGCAAGTGATATACGGCAGCCCTTAGAACAAGAGATTTCAGCCAACACAAACCCTAGAACAATGAATTTCAGCAACCCTAACAATAGTGAAGAAGTCTGCTAACCACCACTATTTTTTTTTTTGTAATCAATCCTAGAACAATGAAGTCCTAGAATTAAATATGCAAGAAATAGAAGATAGAATAAGACCTGATTGGAAACCTTGCTCTGAATACCAAATGATATGAACCCGTGGGAATGAATTTCCTTGAACCCACAATCAATTTGAAAACTCCCCAAGAAAGCCAAAAATCAAGTCAAGGATGGAGAATCTAGACCCGATGAGAACCCGTTTCAAGAACCTAGATTATATTAAAATCTAGACCCGTTGAAGAACCCGTCTCAAGAACCCAGATTACAAAGGAGGAACGCCACAAAGGTTATGATTTACCTTTGATAAGTTCAATAGTTCAATCAAGAACAAGAGGAGAAAACTTAACTCACAAATAAAATTCAATATTGTCTAATCTCTCAAATGAGGCTACAAAGAGTTTTTAAACCCAAACCTAATCAAAAACCCTAGCCAAAATAAAGTCCCTTTTTCCCAAAATTACCCTTGATGAACAGTACCGGCTACAGTACCCGCGGCTACAGTAACCCCAACAATAAATTGATGAAACCCTAGTTCCTAAAATGTAACTTTCCAAATAAGCCCTTGGCCAAAATACAAGGCCTTCCCAAAAACATAGTTCATAAGAAATAAGACATGTGAGCCAAGCATTTTCAATCCCACTTATTCTAAACTAGTAAAATAAATCATTTAACCAAATTAGAAGCCTCCAATAACAATAGGCCGTATCTCTAAGTCATGTCTTCCACAACATGAATAAAGTGGATCAAAGCTGGTTCTTCTTCTTTCAGACCCATCTTCAGTGTTGGGCTCTTGCTGGCTTCATCCTAAGTGGATTGCACCAATCCTTGCATTGCTTCCTTGATCTTCTTGGCCCTTGATCTTGTAATTGGCCCATCTGAAACTTGCAAAGGATCTTTAAGAGTAGGCCCACCTTGGTTCCTATCAAAGTGCCAGTTCTCATACCCATGGTGATGACACATACTCAACAACTTCTTAAACATCTCCCAAGCCTGATACAAAGTCTCACTATCCTTTTGTGCAAAGATGGAGATCTGCCTCTTCAAAGCATTAGTTTTATGTTGGGGAAAATATTTGTTAAAGAATACCTGTGTCATCTCATTCTATGATCCTATTGATCTTGGTCTTAGTGAGTACAACCACTAAGAGAAAGGAAAGAACTTAAGTCTCACAACATCATCTGTAGTATTATGACTATGAAAAGTCGCAACTACTTCCTCAAACTCCTTAATGTGCAAATAAGGATTTTCATTCTCTAAACCATGAAAGGTGGGAAGTAGATGTATCATCCCTGCTTTAAAATCAAGTTGACGAGTGTTGGCTAGAAACATGATGCATGATGGTGTGGCTGTGCATGTAAGGTGGAGGTAATCCTGAAAAGTTCTAGTGGGTTGATCTTCGTGTTCACTCATTTCTTTGGGACTAGATCGATTGTCAAATAAAGGATTTAAAAAAATTGATTCTAACTCTAGCACAGACCTACAAGCAAATCTACTCAATGCGTCTCTATATCTGTGCATGCAAGATAACAAAATACTAAAAACTAAAAATATTACGAAAAGTAAAAAAAAAATAATGCAGCAAGCTGAAAGAAGGAACGAAGTTACCACCTGATTAAGTGGAAATAATATGAAAATTAAGCTTGAAAATTAAGGGTTTTGGTCTGAAATTGAGTACATATGCTTATTTACACAATAGTTTACCACAAAGGCACCACAAGGTCAAAATGGGAAATACAAGTGCAAAATCAATATTTGCCACTTACCTTACACACTCACTCGACACTTAGAGAAAAAAAGAGAAGAAAATGAATCCTCTCAAGCCCGTAACCCTTGCCGCTTTGCATCTTAGGCTTCGCACCTTAGAACCGCATGGAATTGGAGAGAGCAATAACCTGGAGAGAGAAACCAGCAAGAGCACTGGAGAGGATGAGGAAGGAGAGATTAAAAAGGGACCAAGGGGCATACGAGAAGGGGATGTTGGGATTTTTGGCAGAGTCCGAAAATCACTTTGAAATTTTGGCTTCTAATTCTAGGGTTTTTGTTTTTCCTTTCTTTGGATTATGGATCAGTCTTTTTATTTGGTTAATAGCTTGTTTTCATACTTGATGGAAGAGTAATTTTGTGACCTAGGTCAAGGGGAACCTTTGGGCAGTAGGGTTTTAATTGGGAGTTTTGATTTCTTCCCGGTTTTAATTTGTATTCTCCATGAATCTCTGTCATTCTTACAGACACTGGGATTAGGGTTTCTCTGTGTCTTCTCTGATCCATCGTTGATTGAAGGCACAATGGATTCTTAAAAGATGCCGACCCTAATCCCGAGTTGTATGTTGATTGTCAGTTTGATGTGAAATTTGTTGAGATTATTCAATAAATGTTTTGTTAGTGTTTTAATCATATACATCATCCAAATGCTTTTATCATGACTAAAATTGCAGTTGATAGTAATTGAGGAATGAAAAACTCCCCTAGATCTCTATGTAAAGGTAACCCAAAGCCTAGGTATTTTTCTAAAAGCTTTTCAGAACATTGGTCTTGAGTTTTGAATTTGTTCTTCTTTATCAATACAGAGAATTCAGTTTCTATAGCTTTTTTTTTTTTTATATAAATTTTAGTGTGCATCCAAATCCATCTCATTTGATCTAGGATTCTCAGAAAAGAAGCAAAAAGTATTTTCAAACCCTTGAATTTTCTGGTATGAACAATCTGGCTTACAAACCTGCCCAGTGACCATAAGATAGTTGCACATCTCATATTTCACCTTCTTACTTTCCGTTATTCCAATAAACAATTGCATAGCACTGAATCTATCTTAATCCCTATTAAATCGACCTTGGGATTCTCATTATACACAAGTAAGACACATTCTGCACTTGGGAGGTAATTTAAAAGAAGAGCCATCACCCCTTTACAAAATGCTAAAGTAAATTATGCCTTGTATCGATTCTTGCATTGTACTCCCCAGTAACGGCGCCAAAATTTGATTATACCCAAACTATTACGTGGTGGTATAGTACAGTTCATGATGTCGATTCACAGGGAGTCAAAAGAAATACTACAAGATGCAAGTTTAAGGGAAAAGATTAAATGACAATATGACAAGAATATGAAAATTCTACCAAAAGTACATAATTAAAATGAGATTAGGGCATGGATAAAAGGGAAGTAAAGTTACGGGTTTCCATCAACTGGATCCAATATTCTGACTTTTTCAATCCAAACGATATACACAATTAAGATTTATAGCACCAAATACCTAATTGGAAGATATGCATTATATTTATTTACTTTCTCAAATTTAATTCTACAATCTATTCTCCCTTTACAAACCACAGTTTTCATATATAAAAATAAATATTAGATATAAAGAAGACACCATGTCCACAAACAATAGTGTAGTAAAAGATCACATCAATGACATGAAAAATAATTGTTTAAGTCACAATCATATGTCATAATCCTATACCTTAACAATATCAAAACATAGCAAGATTCAATATAATTGTCTTAAACTTATAAAAATTCAAAACAAATAGAGAATTCAATCATAGAATCTTAAACAATAAAACTGAATTTATGAATTGAAATGAAGTCAAAGTATTTTCACCAATCATCCTAGGCTTTATTCAAGATTTAGTTCTCCATGGAGGAACTAAAACATAAAAATGGTATTTTTCTCTTCTCCAGAATTGTGTCTCCTCCTTTCAAAAATCTCCTAACTTTTAGGACTCAGATTGGCAATTGTGTACGCGCTTCAGGAGTTAGAATTTGGACATGCTTATCAGATACGGGTTTTTAGCACTTTAAAATATATTTCCAATGCATCAAAAATCACATCAATCGGATGTGTGAATGAAAAGTTATGATCAAAACACTAAGGTAGGTTCAAATTGTCTCTTAGTGCGTTTTGGACTTGGACTTCTTGCAGTTTCCTTTAGTGATTTATTTCTTTTCTCTTGATCGGAATTACTCTCAAACCCACCTTATTTGAAGTTATCCTTTATTTGATATTTTGGAAAGTTATCCTAACGTTGAAGTCTTCATATGTTGAAGCATCCTTACTTTGCTGAAAGTCCACACGTCTATCTATATTGAAAGTTAGCCCACGTTGAAAATGAAGAATCTTTATTAATTGAAAGTCTTACTCAATTCAGAAGTCATGCTTCATTGAAAACTCTTGGGAATTATTCCAATTCAAAAATTGCTTTGAATTTGATTGGGTTTTAGCTCTTTCTTTTATGGATTCTGAAATTAAACATAAAAATGTGCTTATGAATATCCCAAAATAAATAGAAACTAAATTCAAGAATATAAATTAATTTCTATGATTTCCATTCACATTTTAACATTCTAGTATAATAATTAAGTATTTAAAGTGTACTTTCGTGTACTCATCATCACTATTACATATACTTTGATAAATTATACGTGCGTATTTTGAACTTGTACTCTCACAAAAGTAAAAGGAGGATATTATGTTCATTTTTTAATTTTAGACCTAAGTTAATGTGATCAGCAATACACAAAAAGTACTTTAGTTTTTCACTTTAGGATGTTTATTTCACTTGACGGGTGCTCAATTTTTGAGAATGCAAGTGTAGCCCCAAGTAAGATTTGGGATGTTTCGACCGGTTGGCACTCCTGCCACCGTAGATCCTCACCAAACTCTTTACCAAGGAACGAGAGTACCACACCCCTCTTTTTGTGCTTGTACTCTCTTTTGAGTTATGTTTATCTTGTACTAGTGATGAAATCCACGATTTCTTTCTCTTTTTTATTTTTACAAAGAGATGACTTCTTCGAGTGAGTTAGAACACACGCCCTTTCTCTCTTTTATTAGAATAAAGAGAGGGCATAACAATTAAATTACAAGTCAATTGACACGCTGTTAAGTTTTATTTGATTGGACTTTTGCTTTCACAAAAGTAAAAGGGGATATTATGATAATTTTTAAATTTTAGACCAAGTTAATTTAATCAATAATGAGTTTTACTACTAATCATCTATACACATCATATACGACATATTTTTTAAAATTTTTTTGATTGTATTTTTTTTAAATTATTAAATTCTTCTCCTCATTATTTATATACCACATATTTGATAAGAAAATAAAAATAAAAAAATATAGTATTTAATGTGTAGAATGACGTATAAAATTTTTCAATCAACAATACATGAAAAGTATTTTGCATTTTAGAAATGCTAAACCCATGCATGGGAACCCCGTCGGGCTCCTGACAGTGGTTTTTTTTTTTTTCACTCAATGAGTAAGAAAATATTTTTAATTATGTTATGAATTTTTATAAAAAATATTTAAAATTTTAAAAAAATACATGAAAAAAAAAAATTATCCCATGTGTGGCTGTGCCGCTGTAGAACCACTCTTTCCTTTTTCAGCTAGTTACTGAAAAGTCCACGTGGCGGGATACCAGAGGTGGACGAGAGATTCTGGCCTGGGCTGAGGTCCATTTTCATGGAGATAAGATTAGCCGTTATCTGTTACAGCTACCGTTAGCTCCCTTCTCTCTTCTTCTGCTGCTTTTTTCTCTGAGCGACTCCAATGGCATTGTGTGGCCCCGCTACTCACCGTCTTTCTCTTGTCTGCTCCAAAAGCCACGCAAGAACGAGAAGGCCAAGAAAAAGTAGAGGCTCTGGGGTGGTTCACATTCTGGCGGCGTATGACGTGACTGGAAGGGAAGGTGTTCAAGTGGCGGGGTACGAAGAAGGACAACTGGACCGTCCCAGATGGGTTGGTGCAACCCCTCTCTCTCGCCTCGTCGGTGCTCTAATTTCGTTCAAGCCCCTCTACTCTCTGCTCAAGCTCGGAGCCAGACGCGTCCTTATCAAGTCTCTCTCTCTCTCTCTCACACGCACACACACATCTCCTAGGCATTTTTTTGTGGATAATGATTTTTCAATTCTGGGTTGTGGTTCGAGCAGCACTGCTGAGAAGAAGAACATTCCGTGGAGGGAAATGACAAAGGAGATTCTGGAATCAGATGTATACAAGGAATTGGAGAGCATTCAGAGCCCTTCAGTTGTATACCCAGATTGTATATTCTCTATTTCTTGAATTCTCATTTTATTGCTTTTCTCCTTTATGTGTATTTTCTCTATGTTCGTTTCTATTGGTCTATGTGTGGTTGTTGATAAAAAAGAGGGTAAAGAAAAGAAGATGAATATTTTCGAATCTGAATTTCCTGTTGTTGTGTTTTTCAAAGTGAAAATCGAGCAATAGAACCCATGCAGTGAAGATTTTCTTTTTTTTATCTGTTCTAGACATTGGATAATCTAAGATATGAACATGTTGTAGTTTATTTATAGTTTATGAAATGTATTGGGAACTTCTAATGTCAAAGATTTTCTACTTTCAATGTGCTTCAATTGAAGCTTAAGCATCTTCTATGCATATTCGGAATGTCAGATTCAAATTTCAGACATTATGGTTGACTTTTGCAGCATGTTAAGAAGTCAAGTTCCTATTATAATGCTAAAATAGTTTTCTCTTTGCCAGTAATATATGGATCCTGTGGTTCGAGTTCTAATCTAAAACGAATACCATGTAATTACTCAGTTAATTTATATTTCTATCAAAACTAATTAGATTACGACTTTGTGATTTCCAATTTATGGTGTTTTGGCTTTTGATCACTATTTTGACAAGATGACTCCATGACTGTGCTGTGTATCTGGAAGAGGTTGCTTTATCCTTGCCATGGTGTCACTGGTTCTACACAGTTTTCTGTGATTGCTAAAAGTTTATTCATTGTATTATAACTAACCCTCACAATAATTGTCATGCCCCTTACAGAGGACTATGGTAAATAAAAAGATGCCCCTATTATTATTGGAGCCCTCTAAAATGGTTTCTGAACAATTTATAGGGCATATTTCGGTGGTTTTCTATTTGTGTTGATTAAATAGTGAGGATCTTAGGTCATTACTTATCCCACATTTTAAAGTTCCATTCTGGTCCCTAGATGCAATCAAGCTAATTTTCTTCTAGGAAACTGAGATTTCATTACTTTTACTTCTTTTGCAGGGTGGGAAGGGAGCAGGGCGTGAGAATGCTTGTTAAAAATTAAATTCACTCTTTTCCATGAATGTAGGGTTTTAGGTGGCAGAGCTGTTGACCCAGAGTTCAAACTTTGGCTCTATTCTAAGATCTTAAATTTTAAATTGATAGGAAAGAGTAAATCCCAATAGCTTTTGTACCATGATATACCACTTTGACCCCCAAATGCTTAGGTTTGTATGGTAGTTCCTTGGACACTTTATGACACTACTTCCTAATACAATAGCAATTGGTATATCCCTATTTAATTTAGTGAGAAGCAATATAAATTCTCAATAACAATTCTTCCTAGCTCTGTGGGTGATCCACCAACTTCCATATAAGCAGAACATTAAGTGTGAAATTTAAAATTATAATATGGAATCTGCCTTTCTATCCTTTTATAATCCTTGCTTTTATTTGGTTAGCCAAAAGTGGCTAAAGGAAAAAAAATTAAAAAAAAAATAATTCTTTTATTTGTACATTCAATTCATTAAGGTAACTAACCTTCCGTCAAGACGACTCTTAGCTGTCCCTAATTCTGCATATTGGATTATGTTACAATTGGACTAAGTTTCAAAAAAATAAAAGTATTACCTTGAAGTTAGTAGCACTTGCTATTCATCTTCATTTAGTACACCAAGTAATTATTGACTGCTTGTTGTGCAGATTATTTGAATCCTTTCCATGCATATGATGAGGGCAACCTTTCATGGTTGGTAAGTTTTCCAGCTTTATTCTGAGCTGGTTAATATGCTTATACTTCTCTTTGTGACTTTTCAAAATTTTAAATGCACCAAGTAGCAAGGGTTCATCTATAAAAAAATGCCTTGTCTATTTTTTCTACTTGTACATGTCCAAGACATTGATGACACTAGTGGACACAATGGCAAGTGTGTACTGATGACTGTTTAATGCTATTATCACATGAGTAAAAGGAGTACTGATTAAGTGAATAAATCCCTGCTTTCCTATTAGATTAGGTTTTTGGGTAATCAAGTACTAATCAAGCCTCTCTCCACTCTAATAACCTAATTTGATTGGAAAGAGTGATGCTTAACTGTTCTAATACCGTCATAAACTACCAGTTCTCAGAAAAAGGTTTTATATGTTATTTTTAAACAGCGTGAGAGTACATGCAATAATTAGTAGACTTCTACAAGAATTACTAAGATGGAATGAAGTAAGGAGAAAACATATAATCAGATGCTAGTAATTTATACTAAACCCTGTATTTTCAGAATTTGCTGATTGAGCTTGTCGATGTGTTTGCACATGGTCAGAACATGTCCCTTATAAATGTCCAAGTAAAATAGTCTTGATATTTGCCCTTCGAGGACAACCTCTAGGGGTTGGCTCAAGTGGTAAAGGCCTTGGGCTTGGGGGTATGCTCCTCCCAGGTCTAAGGTTCAAATCCCCTTGGGTGCAAACAATCTCTAAGGGCCATCAGACTGGGAGATTTTCCCCTTAAATTATCTGAGGTGCATTTGCGGGAAACTCCTTGCTGAGGGCTTGTGCACTCCCGGAATTAGTTGGGATGCTGTTCTTGGACACCTGGTGCCAATAAAAGAAAAAAAACAATTTGCCCTTTGAGGATAAAAACGTGGTCTATTTTCGCTTTGGCTTCTGCTGCTAAAAGTGAGTACATACAGCCTCTCTACTGGTCATTAGTCAAATTTTCCATCGGATTAATGGGTTTTTTTTCTGTCTTATGTAGTCCCTCTCACTGGTGTGCAAAATTCAAGGTTGAAATGAAATTCACTAAATGTTTGCTTTTTATGTAAAACATATCTTGGACTCTTGTTAGTAACAATGCATGCCTGATCTTGCTGACTATTAATCTGAGACCCTCTTTGATATGAACCCGCGGGAATGAAATCCCTTGAACCCACAATCAATTTGAAAACTCCCTAAGAAAGCCAAATTCAAGTCAATGGATGGAAAAACCTAGACCCGATGAGAACTCGTTTCAAGAACCTAGATTATATCAAAATCTAGACCCGTTGAAGAACCCGTCTCAAGAACCTAGATTACAAAGGAGGAACGCCACAAAGGTTGTGATTTACCTTTGATAAGTTCAAGAGTTCAATCAAGAACAAGAGGAGAAACCTCAACTTACAAAAAATATTCAATATTGTCTAACCTTCAAATGAGGCTACAAGGAGTATTTAAACTAAACCTAATTAAAACCCTAGCTAAAATAAAGCCCCTTTTTACCCAAAATGCCCTGATGAACGGTGTCACACTACAGTACCCGCGGCTACAGTAACGCTACAGTACCTCTTGAAACCCTAAGTCCTAAAAAGTAACTTTCCAAATAAGCCCTTGGCCAAAATACAAGGCCTTCTTGAAAACCCTAGTTCATTGAAAATAAGACTTGTGGGTCAGGCATCTTCAAGTCCACTTATTCTAAACTAATAAAATAAATCATTTAACCAAATTTGAAGTCTCCAATAACAATAGGCCCTATCTCTAAGTCATGTATTTCACAGCTTGAATCAAGTGGATCAAAGCGGGTCCTCCTTCTTTCAAGCCCATCTTGAGTGTTGGGCTCTTGCTAGCTTCATCCCAAGTGTATTGTACCAATCTGTGCATTGCTTCCTTGATCTTCTTGGCCCTTGATCTTGTAATTGGCCCATCTGGAATTTGCAAATGATCTTTAAGAGTAGGCCCAACTTGGTTTCCATCACTCTTGTTGTTAATCTATCCTTTCATGAAGAATGAAAATTTCTTAAGGCAGGAGAGTCCTTCATACATTGCATGTTTCATGTCAGGCCGCTGCTGAAGCAGAGGCTGCAACCTTGTCAATGGCAAGACGAGTTGTACCTGGTGCTTCTTCATTACATGAAGCTAATGAAATAGTACGTGGAAATTGGCTTCAAGCAATTGAGCAACATCATCTACAGTATTCTGGAAATTCCATGATCAGGGACATTCTAGATATTGGATGCTCTGTAGGTGTCAGCACAGGATATCTTGCTGACAAGTTTCCGTCGGCCAAAGTGACTGTGAGTGCAAACTTTCTCTCTCGGTGAAATGACTAAAACAGTGTATCATATAACAAATTACCTTGGAATATGTCACCTTGTAACTCAATAAAGAATTTAATAGGTATTACTCTATATTTGCCTAAACTTTTATTTGTATTGATGCAGGGTCTAGATTTGTCACCTTACTTTCTTGCTGCAGCTCAATTTAAGGAAAAGAAAAGATTTCCTAGAAAGAATCCAATCAGCTGGATTCATGCAAATGGGGAAGACACGGGATTGTCTTCCAACTCATTTGACATTGTTTCCATGGCTTATGTGGTATGTGATACTGTCTACTTAGAATTAGACTAAACATAGTTCTACAGTTTCTGCCGCTAAATATGTTAGTTTCTTCTCTGGTGTTCTTAAAGCTGCTAAATGAATTGTTCCTTGCATGTCATTCATTCCTATAAAAAAAAAAAGTAATTCATCAAGAACAGAACTTACAATATGTAGCTATTTTCAATGCTTGACAATAACCTGTGCAGCTATGTCAATAGTCTATATACATACCAGGGTAAACAATTATTTACCTCCCTATGTGAAGCATAATTAATTACAAGTTATCTCCCTCAATTTAGCAAATTTATAAGGTGGATTAAATTTTTATATTGTAGTTAACCAATAAAGTGATTCCATGTCATTGTCTATTGGGCACCTTAGTTGCACACTTCCTTTCATATTTTATGTTTTGGGCATCCATGTAGAGCATATTAAATTTGTAATGAGGTTTACTGTAATGTTTGAAGTTAAAGAATTAAAGTAGAATTAGATCTAATCACTAGGATGTAACTTCTAATTACTCATGTATACTGAACATGAATTCTCATGTGATAAAAAATCTACATCAAATAACCGAGAAATCCTTGCAAGGGACTGGATGAAAAGACGGGGGATACTCCCCCCATAAGATAGATCATAATAGATTGATTGCCCATTCAATGATGATAGAAGAAATGCTCCTGAATGCTATTTTAGAACTTGGGGATTTGAAAACTTCCAGAAAATTTCCTGAATGCTATTTTAGAACTTTGAGTACTTGAAAAATTCCAGAAACAAAATGTGGTCCAAAAACATGTTTTAACTTACTTATCTTAAAGCTTTTCATGAGACAAATTTGTAGATAATTGTGCCTCTGACAGCCTAATTTCTTTGAAGCATCATGAATGTCCTAAAAGAGCAATAGTCAATCTAGTGAAGGAAGCATTCCGTCTCCTTCGACCTGGAGGCACCGTTGCCTTTACAGATACTTCGGTAAATAAACGCAATAAATACTTTTAAGTCATAATGTGTTGTGCTGTTATAATAACGCTTGTGTTACTTTTTCTCTCTTTTGCAGCCAAAGTCAAAGATCCTACAGGTATGACCACAATATTTTCAATGAGTTTTGCTATTGACAAGCCTGGTGTCATGGTGCGTCAACATACCACTTGTTGTGGAACCAGTTATAGTTATAAAAAAAGTAAAAACACTAATAGTTTCTTACTATTGTTGGACCCATTTCAGTGGTGTGTTGGTGTGCCAGAAATCAAGTTTGGAAATAGTTTTTTTTTATCTTTAGGGCTAGTTTGGATTCAGCGATGAGATGACATGGTTTTAGATGAAAGATGAAAGTTGAAAAAATGATTATTAGAATATTATTTTTTAATAATATTATTATTTTGAGATTTGAAAATTTTGAATTGTTTATTATATTTTGTAAGAGAATTTGAAAAAATTGTAATGATGAGGTGAGATGAGATGAGATGAAACACTTTCAGAATCCAATAAGGCTATTATTTGACAACGTAAATAAGTGTTAACCAGTTCGAGGAACTTCAGTTTATGCTCAATGGGCTTTTAATTGTTGCAGGAATTGTCTCCAGTTCTGTTCACATTGATGAAGAGCACTGAACCGTTTTTAGATGAATATTACTTGACTGATTTGGAAGGAACAATGAGAGAAGTTGGCTTTGTGAATATAAGAACGCTTCTGACAGACCCAAGACACAGGACAGTGACTGGCACAGTGCCTCGGTAAGAGATCAAACTTGATTCAATTGACAACACCATTAGCTCTCTCTGCCACAGTCAATACCACAAATCTACAAGGTTTTCATCATGTACCATATAACGTTGAACCAACTTTTGATGGATTTTCATTTTGTATTTTGTTCTTCTTGGAGTCGCAGATGTCGTATGTAATTGGGGCTTTTATGATTGGTTGTTATCTTGGAACAAAATAACATGTTCGTAAATTGAGAACAGTGTATAGGCATCATGCAAAGAAAATTATCTCCAAGCTATGAGTTTAGTTGCACCATAAGTTGGGTTCTGACTTCTCGGGGCGTCTTATGCCATTAGCTACAAAGATCTGATATGTGGTAATCAGTTAAAGATGTTTTCAATGATTAATGGGGAAGTTGTAGCAAAGAAAACAAACTTTCATATTTGTTGATGCAGTACAAGCCCCAATATTACTTAAGATTGGACGTGAACAAACTGTGGTCACAATAGCATTTGAAATAATAAACACTTGAAAATAAACTGAGAACTTCTATATGTAATAAACGGAGTTCATATTCTTATCTCGAACAGAACCTTCAAACCAACTCAAACTGTTTCTTCATAAAATTTGAAGGAAAAAGTTAAACTATTATATAGATGACACTTATTTCATAACTTTTTTTTCTAATCCTCTCATGTGTCTTATGAGCTTCCCTACCGGAATGCTCCTCCTTTATATTTGTAAAATATGAAATTTTACAGGTAGAAGATAAGTCCACGATTTAGTAAAGTAAAGATTGATTAAGCTGACTGTAACTTATGAGCCTTAGCTATTAAATCATAAGTAAAAATATTCACTGCAATAAATATTCATCATGATGAAAGTAAAATTTGTAATGGGAACTACACATTACAATGGTAACTATTTTCTTTTTTTCCATATATTTCACTCCATATGGATTCTACACCTTTTTATAGACCTTCGGTTTAGTTATCCTAATTCCCTGTTAACTTTTATTTTCCTAAAATCTTCTATGAATAAGCCACGACAAAATACGTAAGAATTCATGCTCATGAAATCATTATTTTCTTTTAGGCACAAATCAAATATTTCATGAAATAATATTAATAAAATGAAAAAAGCCCATAAACATTTAATAATACAGCGTACTAATTAAACCTACTTACCTTGATTTGTCAAATCACTTCAACGCTTTAACTGGTACGAAAATATATATGTCCTGCTGGGGGCTTTTGGTAGCCCCCGCTCCCAATTTTTTATTTTTTAAAATTTTTTTTTTAATTAATGATTAAGTATGTATTTTTTAATAATATTGTGATTTTTTTATTTTTTTTAAAAATATTAAAAACTACATATATGAAAAAAAAAAAAAAAAAACAATTTTAAAACTAGCGGCGGCTGTACAGCCACTCTTAACTGGTATTACTCAAGACCTAACTAAAATATTCGTACAACTTATTAAAAGCTAAATCATAGAAGCTTCATATTTCAAGACAAATTTCCAGTGTGGTAAATTCATAGCCCAAATTTCTATGGTTTATCGACTTCAAAGACTTCAACACTAGCTCAAAGACTTCAACCAAGTTTTCTTTCTATTCCGAAAACGTATCAACCATCACGATATCAATTAAATTTAATCTAAGAACAATATTTTCCGCAAAACCAAGTCTTTCCGTGATGGGAACCAAGCTGGGCCTAGTCTTAAAAATCATTTGTAAATTCTAGATGGGTCAATTACAAGATCAAGGAACAAGAAGATCAAGGAAGCAATGCACGGATTGGTGCAATCCACTTGGGATGAAGCTAGCAAGAGCCCAACACTCAAGATGGGCTTGAAAGAAGGAGAACCAGCTTTGATCCATTTGATTCAAGCTGTGGAAGACATGGCTTAGTGATAGGGCCTATTGTTTTTTGAGACTTAAAATTTGGTTAAATGATTTATTTTATTAGTTTAGAATAAGTGGGATTGAAGATGTCTGGCCCACACGTCTTATTTTCAATGAACTAGAGTTTTCAAGAAGGCCTTGTATTTTGGCCAAGGGCTTACTTGGAAAGTTACTTTTAGGAATTAGGGTTTTAAGAGGTACTGTAGCGTTACTGTAGCCGTACTGTAGCCGCGGTACTGTAGCGTGACACTGTTCATCCGGGGCATTTTTGGTAAAAGGGGGCTTTATTTTGGCTAGGGTTTTAATTAGGTTTAGTTTAAATACTCCTTGTAGCCTCATTTGAAGATTAGACAATATTGAATTTTATTTGTGAGTTGAGTTTTCTCCTCTTGTTCTTGATTGAACTCTTGAACTTATCAAAGGTAAATCACAACCTTTGTGGCGTTCCTCCTTTGTAATCTGGGTTCTTGAGACGGGTTCTTCAACGGGTCTAGATTTTAATATAATCTAGGTTCTTGAAACGGGTTCTCATCGGGTCTAGATTCTCCATCCTTGACTTGATTTTTGGCTTTCTTGGGGAGTTTTTCAAATTGATTGTGGGTTCAAGGGAATTCATTCCCACGGGTTCATATCATTTGGTATTCAGAGCAAGGTTTCCAATCAGGTCTGATTCTATCCTTTAATATCTTGCATCCTTAAATTTAATTCTAGGGCTACATTGTTCTAGAGTTGCCAAAAAAAAAAAAAAAAAAAAATTGCAGAGACGAAAAGTAGGCTGCCAAAATTCTAAGGGTTTTGGGTTTGGTTGAAATTTGCATCACCTAGGGTTTCAAAATTCTAGGGTTTAATGCGTATCTGAGTTTGCCAATTGCTTGGAATGTCGTTCCCTTGATTCTCTTCTATTTCGTTGTCAATTCTTGTGTGCTAATTGCTTGATTTTTACAATTGAGTATTTCTGTTTGTGATTGAATTAGAAAAAAAGAAAAGAAAAGAAAAGAAAGGAAAGGAGAAGAAAAGAAGAGAAAAGAAAAGAAAAGAAAAGAAAGGAAAGGAAAGGAAAGGAAAAGAAAAGAAAAGAAAATTCGAAAAAAAAAAAAAAAAAAAAAAAAGAAGAAGAAGAAGAAGAAGAAGGAGAAGAAGATAAGGAGAGGTAGCATATTTAAAGGTTGCTACATAGTTACAACAAAGACAAAGAAAAACATTTGTTGATTGAGTTTTGTGCTCAAAGGGGCTGAATACATATTTGTAGTTGGTATCTTCTTCTATAATTACTCTTTCCCTCATATAAATTCCTTGAGTCCCGTGTCGTTTTATTCCTTCCTTGTTTCTTGTTTCTTGGATCTATATTACTAGTTTGAATAATACAAGGTTGTATTGTCTTGATTTAGTTCAACTAGTTCTTAAAGAACTTGAGCGGGAAAACTATTGAGGTAAAAGGCAAGAGAGTGTGAGACTATTATCGGGGAAAAGCCAATTAGGAGTGAAACACGAGTGGAATGCCATTATTCGAGCGTAAACACGTAAGGGAGTGTGTGAGGTTTTTCCACTAACATTCATTTGTGCAGCACTTTACAATGTCTCATCGGAGTGGCTCTTCACCAAAGGGGATGGTTGATAACTCATCATTTGTGTTGCAATCCATTGAACAACAGTTTGAACGGTTGAACTTGGTGTTAGGTGAAGTGAGGGATAGGATGGATCATCAAGAAGTGGTAATTAGAAATTTACAAGGCAGGAGAGATAGGAGGAGGAGTGAACCTTGTATTGAACATAACTGTAAGAATGAAGAGTATGGTGAGTCTCTTGTTGCCAGGCATGCTCTCAATATACAAATTAAGATGGATGATACAGAGAAGCAGAGCGAGAACATTTTCATACTAGATGCCACATCAACAACAAGGTATGTAGTATGATCATTGATTTGCGGAGTTGTATTAATTTGGCTAGCACTACTTTAGTTGAGAAATTGAATTTGCCTACCTTAAAACACCCAAGACCATACATGTTGCAGTGGTCGAGTGATTGTGGGGAGGTTAGGGTCAATAAGCAAGTGCTGGTTACTTTTTCAATTGGAAAATACCAGGATATGGTCCTTTGTGATGTAGTGCCTATGCATGCTGGTCATATTTTGTTGGGGAAGCCATGGGAGTATGATAGAAAGGTGATCCATGATGGGTTAAGGAACATGTACAGTTTTGAAAAGGATGGAAAAACAATCAAACTTGCTCCTTTAACTCCAACACAAGTCCATGGGGACCATTCGAAACTGAAAAGTGAGGTTACTCAAAAAAGAAAGAGCGAAAATGAGTGTGATCAAAAAAGAAAAAGTGAAAAGGAGATTGAGCTAAAAAGCAAGAGTGAAAGTGAGATTGAGAAAAAAAGAAATGGTGAGGCCGAAAACGAGAGAGAGAGTAAAATGAGAGAGATAAAAGATGAGGGTGAGGTTGAAACCTCAAGAGAAAGAGAGAATGAGTTGAAAAACAGTTGTCAGGTCGAGAGTTCAAAAAGAGATGAAGGAAAGGAGAGTGACAGAAAAAAAGAGAGTGAAAAGCAAAAAGAGAGTGAAAAAGAAAAGAATTGTGGAAAGAAAAGAGAGAGTAAAGAAAGTGAGAGAAAAACAAAAAGAAATGTGAGTTTTTATGCTAAGGCGAGTCTTAATACTAACGAACTTGACGTGTCTTTGCCTAGTGTTATTGTCTTTTTGTTGCAGGGATATGAGGTCTTGTTTCCTAGATGTGTGTTTAGTGGATTGCCACATATTAGGGAGATAGAGTACTACATTGATTTTGTGCCAGGTGCAACAATTCCTAACCAACCTTCCTTTGAAGAACATGAGTCTTTTTCACACTTGAAGGGACAAGGTAAGTCGTTGACTATAATGCATGCTAAGCGAGAGGACTGTGTTGAGACTTTTTCTCATGTATTCAAATACACACAAGGTATGGAAAATTTTGTGGTTGATGCTTTAGCAAGAAGGTACGTCCTTATCTTCATTTTAGATGCAAAATTGTTGAGACTTGAATATAATAAGGAATTGCATGCTAATGATGATGACTTTGCTAGTGTGTATAGAACATGTGAAAAAGCATCGTTTGGTAAGTTCTATAAATTAGATTGGTACTTGTTTAGAGAGAATAGATTTTGTGTGCCAACTAGTTTTATGCTTAAGTTGCTTGTGTGTGATAGACATGGTGGTTTGTTGGGTAACTTTGGTGTAAGGAAGACTTTCAATATGTTGCATGAACGTTTGTGGGAGTATCATTTTCCATTCACTTATGTATTGCATGAACGTTTGTGGAAGTATCATTTGTCATTCATTAACGTGTTGCATGAACATTTGTGGAAGTATTATTTGCCATTCATTGAGTTTGCATATAATTGGAGTGGTGTAAGAAAAACTTCAGGTGTGTTTCATGAACGTTTGTGGGAGTATCATTTGCCATTCATTGAATTGCTACATGGACATTTGCGGGAGTATCATTTGCCCTTATTAGAGTGTGCATATAAAACCTTGCATACTACTATTTCTTATTCTCCTTTTGAGGTTGTTTATGGTTTTAATCCACTTACTCCTTTACCTTTGATGGCTTTGCTTGTTGATGATATGAGTAGCTTGGATGAACATTTTCAATTTCTTGAGAAAATTCATGAAAATACACATGAAGTAGATCTTTCAAGTAAGTATCAAGTTTTTGCTATTTTCAATGTTACGAACATTTTTCCTTTTGATCCAGGTGGAGATTCGAGGTCGAATCCTTTTGAGGAGAGGGGGATTGATGGGAACCAAGCTGGGCCTAGTCTTAAAGATCATTTGTAAATTCTAGATGGGTCAATTACAAGATCAAGGAACAAGAAGATCAAGGAAGCAATGCACGGATTGGTGCAATCCACTTGGGATGAAGCTAGCAAGAGCCCAACACTCAAGATGGGCTTGAAAGAAGGAGAACCAGCTTTGATCCATTTGATTCAAGCTGTGGAAGACATGGCTTAGTGATAGGGTCTATTGTTTTTTGAGACTTAAAATTTGGTTAAATGATTTATTTTATTAGTTTAGAATAAGTGGGATTGAAGATGTCTGGCCCACACGTCTTATTTTCAATGAACTAGAGTTTTCAAGAAGGCCTTGTATTTTGGCCAAGGGCTTACTTGGAAAGTTACTTTTAGGAATTAGGGTTTTAAGAGGTACTGTAGCGTTACTGTAGCCGTACTGTAGCCGCGGTATTGTAGCGTGACACTGTTCATCCGGGGCATTTTTGGTAAAAGGGGGCTTTATTTTGGCTAGGATTTTAATTAGGTTTAGTTTAAATACTCCTTGTAGCCTCATTTGAAGATTAGACAATATTGAATTTTATTTGTGAGTTGAGTTTTCTCCTCTTGTTCTTGATTGAACTCTTGAACTTATCAAAGGTAAATCACAACCTTTGTGGCGTTCCTCCTTTGTAATCTGGGTTCTTGAGACGGGTTCTTCAACGGGTCTAGATTTTAATATAATCTAGGTTCTTGAAACGGGTTCTCATCGGGTCTAGATTCTCCATCCTTGACTTGATTTTTGGCTTTCTTGGGGAGTTTTTCAAATTGATTGTGGGTTCAAGGGAATTCATTCCCACGGGTTCATATCATTCCGGTTCCCAAATTCACATTATCCAAAAAAAAAAAAATTATTAATAAATTCATCTAAACTTGAGAATAAAAACAATATATGTAAAGACCACACCAGTGCAAGAGGACCGACCACATTCCGAGGACAAAAGGAAGGCAAAGAAGAGAGTCATTCCTTAGAAAGTGGAAGGCAAAGATGCTCTTCTCTCGTTGCTTTGGTGAAACATGAGGACAAGTGGTTTGTAGAGTACAACTAGTCCAACGGAAGGGCGAGTGGCACCACCTAGAAAGCCTAACATAAGCATGTCAGTACAAGGTGTAATAAAGGACTTTTCACCCCATGCCGAACGAGCAAGTACCCAGGCGAAGAATGAGTAGCTAAAAAGGTTCGCAATTCTGGAAAAGGGGTCATTCATACGAGGGTGAGGAAGGCTGGTACCGAAAGGCAAGAATCGAGCCTAAGGAGAGTAACAGTCAATGACAAGACCCGTGGGCATGTACGGGCCTTTTGGAATAATAGGAGAACGCTCAGAGGGTAGCATTGCCATACACAGAAACCCACACTCCATCTGAAATGTCACATCTAGAGTGGGTCTACAGGGAAAAGGCTACAACACTGGTAGAGATATAGTCAAACGCCACGTGGGAGGCCCTCACTCAAGGAGAGACAACGGATTGGCCCAAGGTAGATCATAAGGACCCTTGATTTGATAGTCTATCTATTACCATATGGTGGGACGACTGAGACCATATGGCTCTTATTCAACCATGCCTACAATTAGAAATACGTCAGAAGGACATTTGATGATCCCGTTGTATAAATGGCTTAAGGAAAAAGCCAAAAGCTCACTTTTAAGATATTAAGTGTTCGAGTTCCTTTGGAGTTAGAGTCTTCAAAGGAAAGAGAGCAGTGCAGCACTGCCGTAGACTTTTTACTACTACGATGTAGGTTAACTTCTAAGACAGGTACTGGAAAATGTGGGTAAAGTGGGTATGTCATGGGATTTGCATTGCATATTCTGTAACCTTTCCCATTTCTGATCATAAATATTTCATTCATTATGTTTACGATTATTTTTACTTCGAGTTTGAATATCTTTACTTTGTGATTTTAAGATCTTGACGTTTGACTGGCTCAATTTATGATGTGATGATTTCGGGTGAGTGTGTGTGTGAGTCATACTGTGTCAATCATCGTGGACAGGTAGACTCATGTCATACGGAAAGGAGAATGACTCATGATGATTGGGGTGGAACCTGTATTGGCCTCACATGGTAGACAGGAAGGACAATACTTCTGGCGTATCATGTGTGGTGTCTTCGAGTTGGTTGGGCGCCTAATGTGTTCTATGGGGCAACATGTATGTCTGTTTGAAATATCTCTGTGTGAGATTTGGTGACTTGCTCTGTGTGAGAATTGATGATTTGAAACATCTCTGTGCAAGATGTGATGATTTGAAATGTCTTTATGTGATATCGGATGGTTTGAAACATCTTTGTGATGCCCCCGGATTTTCGCTAAGATTCCATTCGTAATTCTGGTGGATATTATTTATCTATTTATTTATTTATTTGGGTTATTGGCTAAGCATTGGAAAAATTATTTAGGCCACTTTCTATTTTTGTTGGAGTGGATCTTGGAGTTCTAAGTTAAAAAGCCTACAAGTGAAAAATAGAAAGAAAAAAAAAACCAACAGGAATTCGGCCCATTAAGGACTTTGGCTTTGAAAGGCTCAAGTTTACCCTCTTGGTAAGGAGATGGCGCCACTTAGTGATGGGAACCAAGGTGGGCCTAGTCTTAAAGATCCTTTGCAACTTTCAGATGGGGCAATTACAAGGTCAAGAGCCAAGAAGATCAAGGAGGCAATGTAAATATTGATGCAATCCACTTAAGACAAGTTTAGCAAGAGCCCAACATTCAAGATGGGCTTGAAGGATGGAGATCAAGTTTTGATTCATTTGATAAGCCATAGAAGAGGGCAACAATATGACTTAAAGGCTTTGGGCACTTGAAGGCTTTCAACTTGTTTGATTCATTTAAATGACTTATTTTATTAGTTTACAATAATTGAGTTTTTTATGGGAAGGACTTAAAGGGGGCCTATGCAAGGGCATGTTGGAAAAGTTATTATTTTATTGAACTAGGGTTAGGGTTAGTACTGTAGCCGAGTTACTGTAGCGTCATACTGTAGCCGCGGCACTATTCACTCGGGGGTATTTTTGGAAGTTGGGGCTTTATTTTGGCTAGGGTTTTAATTAAGTTTTGGTTTAAATACTTTTTGTTGCCTCATTTTAAGAAGTTTATGAAATTTGATGAATTTATTCATTGTGAATTGAGTTTTACTCCTCTTGTTCTTAATTAAACTTTTGAACTCATTAAAGGTAAATCACAACTTTTGTGGCGTTCCTCCTTGTAATCTGGGTTCTTGAGACGGGTTCTTCAACGGGTCTAGATTTTAATATAATCTACGTTCTTGAAACGAGTTTTCATCGGATATAGATTTTCCATCCATTGACTTGATTTTAGCTTTCTTGGGGAGTTTTCAATTGATTGTGGGTTCAAAGGATTTCATTCCCGCGGGTTCATATCATTTGGTATTCAGAGCAAGGTTTCCAATCAGGTCTGATTCCATCTTTTAATTCTTGTAGCTTTAAATTTAATTCTAGGGCTTCATTGTTCTAGGATTTCCAAAAAAAAAAAAAAAAGGGAAACAAAAAGTAGGCTGCTGAAATTCTTAGAGTTTTTGGTTTTGCTGAAATTTGCATCACCTAGGGTTTCAAAATTCTAGGGCTTCTTGCATATCTAACTTTGTCAATTGCTTGGAGTGTCGTTCCATTGTTTCTATTCTACTTCATTGTCAATTATTGTTTGCTTGAATTCAATTGCTGGATTTTCACAATTGAATATTGTTGTTTGTGATTGAATTAAAGAAAAGAAAAGAAAAGAAAAGAAAAGAAAAGGAAAGAAAAGAAAAGAAAAGAATAGAAAAGCAAGGAAAAGAAAAAAAAAATTTGAAAACAAAAAAAATTCGAAAAAAAAAGGTAGCATATTCAAAGGTTGCTACATAGTTACAACAAAGAGAAAAGAAAAAATTTATTGACTGAGTTTTATCATCAAAGGGGCTGAATACATATTTGTAGTTGTTATCTTGTTTTATAATTACTCTTTCCCTCATATAATTTCCTTGAGTCTCGTGTCATTTTATTCCTTCCTTGTTTCTTGTTTTTTGGATCTATATTACTAGTTGGAATAATACAATATTGTATTGTCCTGATTTAGTTCAACTAGTTCTTAAAGAACTTGAGCGAGAAAACTATTGAGGAAAAAGGCAAGAGAGTGTGAGACTATTATCGGGAAAAAGCCAATTAAGAGTGAAACACGAGTGGAGTGCCATTATTCGCGTGTAAACACGTAAGGGAGAGTGTGTGAGGTTTTCCACTAACATTCTTTTGTGCAGCACTTTACAATGTCTCACTAGAGTGGCTCTTCATCAAAGGGGATGGTAGATAACTCATCCTTTGTGTTGCAATCCATGCAACAACAGTTTGAGCGGTTGAACTTGGTGTTGGGTGAAGTGAGGGGATAGGATAGATTATCAAGATGCGGTAGTTAGAAATCTATAAGGCAGGAGAGATAGGAGGCGAAGTGAGTCTAGTGTTGAAAATGGGTATGAGAAAGAAGAGTATGGTGATTCTCTTGTTACTACACAAATTAAGATGGATGATATCGAGCAGTAGAGCGAGAACATTTTTCATACTAGATGCCACATCAACAACAAGGTATGTAGTATGATTATTGATTTGAGGAGTTGTATTAATTTGGCTAGCACTACTTTAGTTGAAAAATTGAATTTACCTACTTTGAAACACCCATACATGTTACAGTGGTTGAGTAATTGTGGGGAGGTCAGGGTAAATAAGCAAGTCCTAGTTTCTTTTTCAATTGAGAAATACCATGATATGGTCCTTTGGGATGTAGTGCCTATGCATGCTGGTTATATTTTGTTGGGGAAGCCATGGCAGTATGATAGGAAGGTGATCCATTATGGGTTAAGGAACATGTACAGTTTTGAAAAGGATGAAAAAACAATCAAACTTGCTCCTTTAACTCCAACACAGGTCCATGGGAACCAATTGAAACTGAAAAGTGAGGTTGCTCAAAAAAGAAAGAGTGAGAGTGAGATTGGTCGAAAAAGAAAGAGTGAAAATGAGAGTCATCAATAAAGAAAAAGTGAAAAAGAGATTGAGATAAAAAGTAAGAATGAAAGTGAGATTGAGCTAAAAAGCAAGAGTGAAGGTGAGATTGAGAAAAAAAGAAATAGTGAGGCAGAAAAGGAGAGAGAGAGAGAAAATAGATGAGACTGAGGCTGAGACCTCAAGCAAAAGAGAGAATGAGTTGAAAAATAATTGTCAGGTCAAGAGTTCAAAAAAGGAGAGTGAAAGGGAAAAATAGAGTAAAAAAGAAAAAGAGTGTGGAAAGAAGAAAGAGAGTGAAGAAAGTGAGAGAAAAATAAAGAGAAAAGTGAGTTTTTATACTAAGGCGAGTCTTAATACTAACGAACTTGACGTATCTTTGCCTAGTGTTGTTGTCTTTTTGTTGCAGGGATATGAGGTCGTGTTTTCTAGAGGTGTGTTTCGTGGATTGCCACTTATTAGGGAGATAGAGCACTACATTGATTTTGTGCCAGGTGCGACAATTCCTAACCGACCTTTCTTTGATGAACATGAGTCCTTGACACATTTAAAGGGACAAGGTAAGTTGTTGACTAGAATGCATGCAAAGTAGGAGGACTGTATTGAGACTTTTCCTCATGTATTCAAATACACACAAGGTATGAAAAATTTTGTGATTGATGCTTTAGCAAGAAGGTATGTCATTGTCTTCATTTTAGATGCAAAATTGTTAAGACTTGAATATGATAAGGAATTGCATGCTAATGATAATGACTTTGCTAGTGTGTATAGAACATGTGAGAAAGCATCATTTGGTAAGTTTCATAAACTAGATTGGTACTTGTTTAGAGAGAATAGACTTTGTGTGCCTACTAGTTTTATGCGTAAATTACTTGTATGTGATAGATTTGGTGGTTTGTTGGGCAACTTTGGTGTAAAGAAGACTTTTGATGTGTTGCATGAACGTTTGATGGAGTATCATTCGCCATTCATTGACGTGTTGCATGAACGTTTGTGGAAATATTATTCATTCATTAAAGTGTTGCATGAACGTTTGTGGGAGTATTTCATGTCATTCATTGAGTTTGCATATAATTGGAATGATCATTTTGGTGTAAGGAAAGCTTTATGTGTGTTTCATGAACGTTTGTGGGAGTATCATTTGCCAAATATTGACTTGTTGCATGAACTTTTGCGGGAGTATTATTTGCGTTTCATTGAGTTTTCATATAATTGGAGTGGACATTTTGGTGTAAAAAAGACTTTAGATATGTTTCATGAACATTTGTGGGAGTATTGTTTGCCATTCAATGGGTTTACATAAAATTGGAGTGTTCATGCTACTAATCAATTTTCACCTTTTGAAATTGTTTATAGACTTAATCCATTTACTCCTTTAGATTTAACACATTTACCTGTTGATGGCAGGAGTAGCTTGGATGGACTTTTCCAAATTCTTGAACAAATTAATGATAATGCATATCTAATGGATCTTCCAGGTAAGTATCTGTTTCTCCTATTTTCAACTGATGGGAACCAAGGTGGGCCTAGTCTTAAAGATCATTTGCAAATTCCAGATAGGCCAATTACAAGATCAAGGGCCAAGAAGATCAAGGAAGCAATGCACGGATTGGTGCAATCCACTTGGGATGAAGCTAACAAGAGCCCAACACTCAAGATGAGCTTGAAAGAAGGAGAACCAGATTTGATCCACTTGATTCAAGCTGTGGAAGACATGACTCAGAGATAGGGCCTATTGTTATTGGAGATTTCCAATTTGGTCAAATGATTTATTTTATTAATTTAGAATAAGTGGGCATGAAGATGCCTGGCCCACACGTCTTATTTTTAATGAACTAGGGTTTTCAAGAAGGCCTTGTATTTTGGCCAAGAGCTTATTTGGAAAGTTACTTTTCAAGTTTAATTAGGATTTCAAGAGGTACTGTAGCGTTACTCTAGCCACGGGTACTGTAGTGTGACACCGTTCATCAGGGCATTTTGGGTAAAAAGGGGTTTTATTTTGGCTACGGTTTTAATTAGGTTTAGTTGAAATACTCCTTGTAGCCTCATTTGAAGGTTAGACAATATTGAATGTTATTTGTGAGTTGAGGTTTCTCCTCTTGTTCTTGATTGAACTCTTGAACTTATCAAAGGTAAATCACAACCTTTGTGGCGTTCCTCCTTTGTAATCTAGGTTCTTGAGACGGGTTCTTCAATGAGTCTAGATTTTGATATAATCTAGGTTCTTGAAACGAGTTCTCATCGGGTCTAGGTTTTTCCACCCATTGACTTGAATTTGGCTTTCTTGGAGAGTTTTCAAATTGATTGTGGGTTTAAGGGATTTCATCCCGCGGGTTCATATCATTTGGTATTCAGAGCAAGGTTTCCAATCAGGTATGATTCTATCTTTTAATTTCTTGCATCCTTAAATTTAATTCTAGGGCTACATTATTCTAGAGTTGCCAAAAAAAAAAAAATTGCAGAAACGAAAAGTAGGCTGCCAAAATTCTAAGGGTTTTGGGTTTGGCTGAAATTTGCATCACCTAGGGTTTTAAAATTCTAGGGTTTAATGCAACTCTTTGTAGCCTCATTTGAGAGATTAGACAATATTGAATTTTATTTTAAGTTGAGTTTTCTCCTCTTGTTCTTGATTGAACTCTTGAACTTATCAAAGGTAAATCACAACCTTTGTAGCGTTCCTCCTTTGTAATCTGGGTTCTTGAGACGGGTTCTTCAACGGGTCTAGATTTTAATATAATCTAGGTTCTTGAAACGGGTTCTCATCGGGTCTAGATTCTCCATCCTTGACTTGATTTTTGGCTTTCTTGGGGAGTTTTCAAATTGATTGTGGGTTCAAGGGATTTCATTCCCGCGGGTTCATATCATCAACGTTACTAACCATTTTCCCTTTGATCCAGGTGGAGATTCGAGGTCGTATCCTTTTAACGAGAGGAGGAATGATGGGAACCAAGGTAGACCTAGTCTTAAAGATCCTTTGCAACTTTCAGATAGGGCAATTACAAGGTCAAGAGATAAGAAGATCAAGGAGGCAGTGCAAAGATTGATGCAATCCACTTGGGACAAGTTTAGCAAGAGCCCAACATTCAAAATGAGCTTGAAGGATGGAGATCAAGTTTTGATTCATTTGATAAGCTATAGAAGAGGGCAACAACATGACTTAAAGGCTTTGGGCACTTGAAGGCTTTCAACTTGTTTGATTCGTTTAAAGGACTTATTTTATTAGTTTACAATAATTGAGTTTTTTATGGGAAAGAGACTTAAGGGGGGGGCCTATGCAAGTGCATGTTGGAAAAGTTATTATTTTATTAAACTAGGGTTAGGGTTAGTACTGTTGCCGAGTTACTGTAGCGCTGTACTGTAGCCGCGGCACGATTCACTCAGGGGTATTTTTGGAAGTTGGGGCTTTATTTTGGTTAGGGTTTTAATTAGGTTTTGGTTTAAATACTCTTTGTTGCCTTATTTTAAGAAGTTTATGAAATTTGATGAATTTATTCATTGTGAGTTGAGTTTTACTCCTCTTGTTCTTAATTGAACTTTTGAACTTATCAAAGGTAAATCACAACCTTTGTGGCGTTCCTCCTTGTAATCTGGGTTTTTGATACAGGTTCTTCAACGGGTCTAGATTTTAATATAATCTAGATTCTTGAAACGAGTTCTCATCGGGTCTAGATTTTCCATCCATTGACTTGATTTTGGCTTTCTTGAGGAGTTTTCAAATTGATTGTGGGCTCAAAGGATTTGATTCTCGCGGGTTCATATCATTTGGCTTCAAGGAGTTTTTGGTCATTTTAGGAAAATCACTTCTCATTTGGAATTTTGGGAAAAGACAAGGATGACATTTGTCAAGCATGCATTGGATTTCTAGAAGAAAAGTGGAATAAGCAAGGGAGGATTTGGCTTTCTAGAAGAGTTGGCCATGTGTCATGCATGCAAATGAAAGGTGAAGAGTTTTGTCTTGGGAAAAGGCAAAATCTTGCATAGAGAAGTGGAACCTAGGGAAAAAGCACCTAAGTCAGCACATTGGTGCCACTTGGCAAACATGATTGAAGGTTTCTAGAAAAAGCTAAAGAGATGGAGGAGGATGTATGGGTTTGACCACCATACACTCCTCACATGCCACATGTCTCACATGCACACCTCACATTTAAATACATTGAACCTATATGTAAAAATGGATGAGAAAGAATGAGGGGACATGGTTTCGGGAACCCCAATGGACTACACAAGCACCAACAAGATTTTTGTGAGTTTTGAGAAGATTTTGCATAGGAAAGAGAAATGTGAGATTTTCTAAAGGATTTACATTGGAACATTAAGAGACTTCCAGTTCCCTAAGCCACACGCGCACCCAATTTATTTTCTGACATTTTGCCAATTGTCATTCATACATAAATAGAGGAAAAGGTTCTAGAATGGAGTAGAAGAGACAATGCACGAAAATTACCCTTGTACCCCTAGGGTTTCGGCCACCATATTGCCACGTGTCATGCTTTGAGTGCTTAAGAAGCATAAGGAAGTGAGAGAGCCACCTAGGGAACATGCATAGGAAGAACAAGCTTCTTGCTTAGGGAAGAGTAAGGGACATGCATGGGAAAAGGAAAAGACACATGGAAGAATGAAGAGACACATGGGAAAAAGGAAAAGACGCATGGGAAAAGGAAGAGGCTCATGGGGAAAGGGAAGGAAGCATGGGGAACATGCACCCACATCCTATGTGCCTTTTGCCACTTGGCAAGCATGCACAAGTCTACAAGGGGTTAGCATTTATCAAATGATAATTTTGCCCTAGAGATTCATTGAATCTGGACCATATGGGGAAGCATGCCTAGGGAGCCTCTTAGGATTTCGAATTTTGACAAGATGTTATGCCACATGTCACTCATGCAGAGGATCTTTTGGATTTTCCAAAGAGAGAAAGGAGGGGCTTTGACACATGGCGTCCATGCAAGGATATTCTTAGATTTCCTAGGAAAAACAAGGATGAGGGATATTTCTAATTTCCAAGGAGCCACGCCACTTGTCCTACATGCATCAGAAAAGACACCACTTGTCCTACATGTATAAGAGAAGACACCACTTGTCCTACATGCATCAGAGAAGATGCCACTTGCCCTACATGCATCAGAGAAGACGCCACTTGTCCTACATGCATCAGAAACGACACCCCTTGTCCTTCATGCAATGGGTCACTAGCAACCAATGGGATTTTGTTAGAGAACTCTATATAAGGGGAGAGGAGTCACACGCCTAAGGGCTTTTCGGATTTTACATGCTCAAATTCTCTCCACACTCTCTTACACGACCACTTAGAGATTTCCTCCACTTTCTCACACTTTCCTTCATACAAAACAAGGGAGGCTTGTTTCAAGAGATGGATTTCGGCATTTACAAGGAAGAACCACAGTAAGAACTTAGTTTCCTTTTGTTCCTCTACACACATATCACATATTCAACTCAAGATGAGATTTGAACCTCAAGGGAGTTCGAATATGGTGAAACACACAATTTTCACACCTGCTCATGGGAAACAAATTAGGGTTTTCTAGAAGTGTAAAGAACCGAAAGTTTGAAGGAACAAATCCTCTACACATTCGGCCACACTAATGTAGTTTCATACTTATTCGAGATTAGTCGAAGATACAAGGAAATTTAAGGGTTTCTTGATTCAAAACCCTAGAAGTCGATTGGTTTGGAACTTCTTAAGCCTTAGTGATAACCCTAGAAACCCTCACACACTCAAGAATACGGATTAGGGTTTTGGAACCCTTATTCTAACAAGTTATATTTCGATTTACAGCTTGCTATTTGTTTCATTTCGTGGATTTTTGTAAGTATACACTCAACTTACTCTTGGTTAATATTCGTATATGATTGTGTAAATCCTTCCATGATTTTTGACTGCTTTGTTTGTTATCCCTTGGTTGTTTGTTTGAATATGTTAATATGATTTTTAGTAACTTTAAGGAAGGAATTATATGTCTTGAATTTATGATGAAAATGCCATGAAATATGCTTATGAGTTTTGGTTTTCACTTGTCTAAGGTTGATGATTTATGTAATATGAAGTTTCGGTTTGAATACGCTTTGGAAGTTTGGGACCTTGGTCAAAAACCTATGATTTCATGTTTTGTTTCACTATGTCTTGATTTCTATATTATATGCTTGAAGTTTGGAACATGTTTATGTGATGAATCTTCATGTTTTTGTGCCTATGAGTTTTGGCCTAAACAAGTCTTCATGGTTCCATGTATATGTTTTGATATCTCTTATGGTTTATGTTATTATGCTATGAAATGACCATGTTATGCGTGGTTGTTTCATGCATGGCATTTCATATGTCATATGTCAATTATTAGTAAGCATGTTTAAGTCTCAAGTCACATGCATTTGGAGAAGAAGTGTTTTCAAAGAAGTATTTTTGAAAAGTGTTTTTAAAGAAAATGTTTTCAAAGAAAAAGTTTTACCACGACTCCAAGTGCTAGGGTGGGGGAATGTCCTAGTAGAACTCCTCTGTCCACTCTAGAGTGCTTAAGAATGGAGTGGTAACCCCTGGGTCGGTGAAGAACAGTCGATGAGCCTCGAATGGATTTTTTTTAAAGGATACCGGAGCGAGGAAGCACCTAACGCTAGTGGGTACATAAGATATGTAACGTAACGATGTAAGGTCGAGTTAATATGAATCTCTGTTTATGACGCATTCATCACGGTGTACGGGCCATTGATAGTGCGATAACTAGCAAGAACACGCGGTGCAAGGAGGGGAGCCATGTTGTGTCCACCCTTTGAATAAGGATGAGAGCTCATAAGATAAGGATCACTTGATGAAAATCTCGTGATATGATAAGGATCACTCGATACAAATCTTGTGATATGTTCTGATAAGGCAAGTTCTGAATAAGTTCACGTGAATAAGAAAAGTTAAGAAGTTTTTATGGAAAGCTAAAATCTTTGTTACAAGTATTTTGAAAATGGTCAAGTGCATAAGTCAAGGTCTGGTCAAGTGCATAAGTCAAGTACATGTCCATGCACGCATTTCATGGTATACCTCTTGTATGCTTGTGTTAACTATTGTATGTTGCGTGTTTATTTGCTGAGATTTCTCGAATTCTCACCGTGCTAGTTTCCACTACCATTCCCAACCTAGAATGGTAGAACTTTTAGTAGGACCAAGAGTAGCGAGTCAGAATAATGATGATCAAGGTTAAGGATGTGCTCAACTCGGAGAAAGAATGGATTTTGTCATGACCTACTTGGAGATAGTTGATAATAGAAGGATGCTTTAATGACCTATTTGTTAAGGCCTTTGTAGAATACTTGTTATGTTAAGTGTAAACAAAGAGTTTGATACTCCATTGCTAAGAAGTTTGATTTAAAGCTATGAATGAAGAAGTTGGGATATTAGTTTTATTCTGGTACAACATTTTAAAAGACTTTTTCTGTTGTGATTTATTGCATTCTGCTAATATATATAGGTGCATTGCATCTTATCTATCATGTACAAGGGGTATGTAGCTTTGTGTTGTATGTCCTCACCGTCCAATCCCAAGCGGGGGCTGGGGTCGCCACAATGTCTGTGTGAGATTTTATGTGTTAAAATTTCATATGATAGCATGAGTTTTACACGCTTGAGAAGATCATGGTTCCTTGCCTCGGTGATATATATATGTACGCTTGAGTTTTTCCTAGAGAATTCCCTAGAGGGTGATTCTTACCATACTTAGATACCGGTGTTTTACTCAGAGGGTGATTCTTTGCCATAACTATGAACGCATGTGTTTTGCTTAGAGCATAATTTTTCACTATGCACAATACACATATTCATTGTTCATTTTACATGAAACTGTGCATTAAATCATCAAGTATATTGTCTCTCACTAGTAGTCTTGTCATAATTATTTAACCTACCTATTGGTTCATTATTTGAACCATAGACTTTGATGTAGAGGTAGATCCATGAGAGATACCTGAGGAAAAAGGACCACCCCGCCCGAGGAATAGAGACGGAGGCATGCCTCCATGTAATTATGTTGTTTCTTTGGAGTTATATTACTTAGTCCGGCGACCAACCATGTTCAGTTTGCCGCATTTGGATTTATGGGACAAACAAAAGATTCTAGGTATTATTTTGAGAAATAAAGTGACATATGGAAAGAACCAATTTACAATTGAAACTCTGGTACAAATAGCACTTAACTTTTACTTATTCCACTGCAGTTTAAATGACCATTCACTTACACGTGCACTTCCTTGTGAACATTGCATGCTAATCTCAATCTAATCCTAGGTGTTGCCGACTGGGTGGCATTCTTGACACCACGAATCCTCGCAAGGTCCTTTACCGAGGGATGAGACACCACAATATCCATGTATAAAATTATTTAATAATACTTTTTTGACTAAAGAGCATTAACACCAAAACATATAGTTCATCTCAAGCCAATATCAGTTTGCATAAAAAAACAAAAAAAAAAAAAAATACCCAAACCTGCAAACCAATCACTTGTTGTCCCAAAATTTCATACATAATAATGTATTGTATATAAACCAGCTAAATTTAAGATTACTTGTAACACACCTACAACAAAGCTCCATTCCTTATTTCAAAGTCAGAACCATCCAAGCAAAGCATTGCTTAAAACACGTACCTAACAAATTTCAAACTTCTAACCGATCTCAGTTTTATACTGACCGAAATAGATATTCTAAAAATAAACAACTTACATTAAAGAAAAATCACGCACTTGGTACCATTAACCATATCATAGAGACTAACTACAAGAGGCCTTACCAAAACATGGAGATAAAGAGGAACGTAGCGAAACGAAACACAAAATGAGAAGAGACGATTGGTGTGAGTTGTGTACTTCGATCTATACCTATTTATAAGAAGAAATTACAATATTTTGGTCAAATATGAATTATGTATTTTTCAAGCCTGTACAAATGTATTTTTCAAGAGCCAATACGGGTTACTAGAGAGTTGTGTTTTTTTTTTTCTCTTCAGTGGCTTCCTCTAATTCAAATGTCTTCTCCACATCCTCAAATTCAGACCCCTATCCATATCCTGTTTCACAAAATGTATCGAATTGTGTGTCTCTCAAACTCACTTCCAGCAATTTTCTGCTTTGGAAAACTCAGATGCTCAAAATCCTTGAACGCCATGACCTTCTATCACAGTGATATACCCACTCCATCTCAGTTCATTCTTGATGAATCTAATACCTCTCGGCCTAATCCACTTCATCACAAGTGGCGTAGGTCTGATAGGCTTGTTAAAGGTTGGCTTACAGCCACCTTGAGTGAGGAAGTTTTAGGCATTATGGTTGGTCTAAACACTGCCTTTAAGTCTTGAGTGCCCTTGTTCATGCTTTCACAAGGGTGCCCTCTGTTCGTAGTCGTGCACTTAAGCAAAGACTCACTTCCATCATCACTAAATGACCTGATTCCTTGAGTGAGTATCTGAGGAAATTTAAAAGAATTTGTGATGAACTTGTTGCCATTGGCAATCCTGTTTTTGAGCACAAGAAGTCTTGGTGGCTTCTCAATGGCCTCGGTAAGGACTTTGAAATTTTTACAGCTTCTATGCTTAGGCCACCTGTTCTAGCATTTTCAGAATTAGTAACTTTATTGGAAAGTTTTACGGATAGATACATGGTTGATGTTACTCCTTCTCTTATGGTTTTTTATGGCCAAAAATCCTTCAAACAAAGGAAACCAAACTTCTAGCACTGGTTCCTTTACATCCAAAGGTCGTGGCTTTGTCCAAGGCCAATCCACTAGCTCAAGATCAAGCTCATCCAGCAATCAATCTCGTGGTCCTTCTTCACATTCAAATTCCAAAACAGTAGGCAAAGAAGAAATTGTGTGTCAGATATGTCACAAAAGAAACCATACTGCTCTTAAATGCTTCAATAGGTTAAATTATTCTTTCACAAATGATAACCTTCCACAGAGTTTTGCAGCCATTAAGATGGATGAGGCTTCTAACACAGGTTCATGGCATCCTAACACAGGTGCAACTGACCACATGATTGCTAATGGAGGTACTCTTGACTCGTTACTTCCCTATAATGGTCATGTGGGTATTATGGTTGGTAATGGTAAAGTTTTACCTATCACTCATGTTGGTCAAGCAATGGATGGTTCATCTCAATCTCCAATATAGTTGACTTATGTGCTAGTGGTACCTGAAATTAAGAAGGATTTATTATCTATTAGTAAGCTTACATCTGATTATCCTTTGAGATTTGAGTTTGATGGCCATGGTTTTGTGATAAAGGACAGGACAACAATGAGGACAGTGGCCACATGATGGAAACAAAAGGGACTATACATTTTTTCTGATACTGGTTCAAAACCTCTCAGAATAAAAGGAGTTTTTTCTCCTCTAGATTTCGATCCACAAATAAAGAGAACTGGCATCTCAGGCTTGGACATTCAATTCCAAGAATCTTAGACTATCTTTGTAATAAGAAGTTTATTACTCCTGATTCAAAACATGTTTCTTCTGAAATTTGTACAAGCTGTCAAATGGGAAAAGCTTGTAAATTGCCATTTCTTTCAAGAGATAATATAGTCAATGTTCATTTTGCAAAAGTTCATTGTGATCTATGGGAACCTACTCCCACTCCTTCTAGAGAAAAGTATAGGTTCTCTATGCTATCTTTGTTGATGAAGCTACTAATTTCAGTTGGTTAATTCCCCTCAAACACAAGTATGATTTTAAATCTGCTTTTACATAGTTCCATCTGTTTGTCATGTGCCATTTTAATGCTAAAATTCAAGTTTTCCAAACTGATGAAGGAGGTGAGTTTAATAACAAGAACCTCACTGAATATTTTCAAAAATTTGGCATTCTTCATCGATCAACTTGTCCAAAAATACCAGAACAAAATGGCAAAGTTAAAAGAAAGCATAGAAGCATAACGAATCTAGGTTTAACCATGATGTTTCATGCGAAACTTCCATCTAGATTCTGGTTAGATTCCTTCTCTATTGTTGTGTTTTTGCTTAACCGATTGCCTTCTCCTCTTCTTGATATGGACATTCCTTTCTTTAAACTATGCCAAACATTCTGATTATAGCATCCTTAGAACTCTTGGGTCTATATGCTTTCGCTTGGGATTGGACGATGATTGAGACGCTGGGACATGTAATACAAGCTACACACCCCTCGTACATGACAGATAATATGCTATGCACCTAAGTACACTAGCAGTATGCAATAACGTAGCAGCGGAAAAATAGTAAAAGTCGAATAATCTAAGCAACACGATAAGCAATTGCAAAACACATGGCACCATACTAATATCATATCCCAAACATTGCCCAAAACGTAAACATGTATCATAAAGGTATAACATCCCAAATCATAGAGTATAGTTTAAAACTCCTAAAACACGGGATCTCCTCAAAACATAGTTCGAAAAAAGTTGAGGTCTAAAAAGCATAAGTACTGTTTTCTTTTTCGTTTTTCCTTCCCCAAAATGACTTAAGCTCCCGTACTTCTTCAAGAAGATTTGGGCTTCACACGTTTTCCCAAAGCCTTTATCTTCGTCCCGGTTGTTATACTGCTTGAATTCAGCAATGAATTCAAGTATACTAGTGACCTCTCGGTCGATGGCCTCGAGTCGCTCCAAGATGCTGGGCTCAGGCCGATTCATAGACATCTTAGACACAATCCTCTCTAGAGGAGGAGGTGCCGTTCTCTTCCTCTTGGTCAGGGTTGTTGTTTACCATACCTATCACAACTTCTACCATAACGGTTGGAGAATGGTAGTGGAAACTAGCACAATGAGATTTCAAGAAATCTCAGCAAAAATCACACAGCATACCACAGTTAACATAAGCATACAGAAAGTATATCATGAAATGCATGCATGGACATGTACTTGACTTATGCCTTTGACCAGAACTTGACTTGTGCACTTGACCATTTTCAAAAGACTTGTAACAGAGACTTTAACTTTTCAGAAAATCTTCTTAACTTTTTCTTAATCACATGATCTTAATCAAAACTTGCCTTATCAGAACATATCACAAGATTTGCATCGAGTGATCCTTAGCACATAAGCTCATAATTGATGGGAACCAAGGTGGGCCAACTCTTAAAGATCATTTGCAAGTTCCAGATAGGCCAATTACAAGATCAAGGGCCAAGAAGATCAGGGAAGTAATGCACGAATTGGTGCAATACACTTGGGATGAAGTTGGCAAGAGCCCAACACTCGAGATGGGCTTGAAAGAAGGAGAACCAGCTTTGATCCACTTGATTCAAGCTGTGGAAGACATGACTTAGAGATAGGGCCTATTGTTATTGAAGGCTTCCAATTTGGTTAAATCATTTATTTTATTAGTTTAGAATAAGTGGACTTGAAGATGGTTGGCCCACATGTCTTATTTTTAATGAACTAGGGTTTTCGGGAAGGCCGTGTATTTTGGCCAAGGGCTTATTTGGAAAGTTACATTTTAGGAACTAGGGTTTCAAGAGGCACTGTAGCGTTACTGTAGCCACGACATTGTTCATCAGGGGCATTTTGGGTAAAAGAGGCTTTATTTTGGCTACAGTTTTAATTAGGTTTAGTTTAAATACTCCTTATAGCCTCATTTGAAGGTTAGACAATATTGAATTTTATTTGTGAGTTGAGTTTTCTCCTCTTGTTCTTGATTGAACTCTTGAACTTATCAAAGGTAAATCACAACCTTTGTGGCGTTCCTCCTTTGTAATCTAGGTTCTTGAGACGGGTTCTTCAATAAGTCTAGATTTTGATATAATCTAGGTTCTTGAAACGAGTTCTCATCGGGTCTAGGTTTTGCATCCATTGACTTGAATTTGGCTTTCTTGGGGAGTTTTCAAATTGATTGTGGATTCAAGGAATTTCATTCCTGCAGGTTCATATCATTTGGTATTCAGAGCAAGGTTTCCAATCAGGTCTGATTCTATCTTTTATTTCTTACATATTTAATTCTAGGGTTTCATTGTTCTAGGATTGATTACAAAAAAATAAAAAAAAATTAGAGGCGACTGCTGTATTTCTTCACTATTGTTAGGGTTTCCAAATCTCATCGTTCTAGGGTTTGGGTTGGCTAAAATCTTTTGTTCTAGGGGCTGTCATATATCACTTGTGTTGGCGTTTTTGAGTTATTGTTAGGGTTTTCTCAATTGTTTATTCTTGATTGTGATCAAATCTGTTGGTGAAAAGAAAAGAAAAGAAAGGAAAAAAAATCCAAAATTGTTTCTTGAGCCTTATCATCGAAGGGGCTGCATACATTATTCTAGTTGGTATCTTGTCTCATAGTTACTGTTTCATTCGTATAATTTCCTTGATTCACGTATTATTTTTTTTTCATTCCTTTCGTGTTTCTCTTGTTCTTGTTTATTGGACCTAATTACTAGTTGGGATAAAACATTGTTGCTTTGTCTTGATTGAGTTCAATTAGGTCTTAAAGAACTTGAGTGGAAAAACTCTCGAGGTAAAAGGCAAGAGAGTGTGATACTATTATCAGGAAAAGGCCAATTAAGAGTAAAACACGAGTGGAGTGCCATTATTCGAGTGTAAACACGTAAGGGAGTGTGTGAGGTTTTCTTTTTTGCCACTAACATTCTTTTGTGCAGCACCTTAAAATGTCTCAGCGGAGTAGCGCATCACCAAGGGGGAGAGCAGATAACTCATCCTATGTGTTGCAAGTCATGCAACAACAGTTTGAGCAGTTGAACTTTGTATTGGGTGAAGTGAGAGATATGATGGATCATCAAGAACCAGCGATTAGAAATGTGCAAGGTGGGAGAGATAGGAGGCGACATGAGCATAGAGTTGAAAATGAGTATGAGAATGAGGGAGATGGTGAGGATAAGGAAGGCTTAGCATCTGAAAGGATTCTCAAACACAAATTATCTACGAGTTAAGGCAAAGTTGGAAATATTACCAGTAATCACTCCCACATCTGCCGTCTCGTCAACTTCCTGATCTATCTCTCCTGGCGTAATAGCGTAGACCTTGGCTTTTGTAGCAATCTTTGGTCTATTGCTTGGTGTTGATGCTCCTCCAGGCGTATTCTGCAGACACTCCTAGATCATATGGCGAGTTTGACCACACTTGAAACATGCTCCTGTGGCTAAACGACATTCTCCACTGTGCCTTTTCCCGCATCGACGACATAACGGTGGTGTGACGGGTGCTACATTTCTGACGACCACGCCTTTTCCTTTGTTCAGGGTTACAAGGGCATTCCGCTTTCCCGCGGTATCCTAGTGAGTAAGGCATCCTTTTCCTATCTGCTTGAGGTTGTGCAATTAGTCTCCGTTGCTCTGCCTCTACTATCAAAGCTACATTGGCCAATTCTTGGAAATTCTCTATCCATAGACATGCAACTTGGTTTTGGATACGAGGTTACAAACCATCCTGAAACTTCCTTGCTTGGATTTTCTCTATACTGATCAGATGTGATGCCCCCAATCCCCGCTTGGGATAGAACAGAGATTTAGAGCATCGTGACATGCAACACAAGGTTACATACCCCCGTTCATGACAGTTAATATGCAATTGATGGGAACCAAGGTGGGCCTAGTCTTAAAGATCATTTGCAAATTCCAAATGGGCCAATTACAAGATCAAGGAAATAATGCACGGATTGGTGCAATCCACTTGGGATGAAGCTAGCAAGAGCCCAACACTCAAGATGGGCTTGAAAGAAGGAGAACCAGCTGTGATCCACTTTATTCAAGCTGTGGAAGACATGACTTAGAGATACGGCCTATTGTTATTGGAGGCTTCTAATTTGGTTAAATGATTTATTTTACTAGTTTAGAATAAGTGGGCTTGAAGATGCTTGGCTCACATGTCTTATTTCTTATGAACTATGTTTTTGGGAAGGCCTTGTATTTTGGCCAAGGGCTTATTTGGAAAGTTAAATTTAAAGAACTAGGGTTTCATCAATTTATTGTAGGGGTTACTGTAGCCGGTACTGTTCATCAAGGGTAATTTTGGGTAAAAGGGGCTTTATTTTGGCTAGGGTTTAAAAACTCTTTGTAGCCTCATTTGAGAGATTAGACAATATTGAATTTTATTTGTGAGTTGAGTTTTCTCCTCTTGTTCTTGATTGAATTGTTGAACTTATCAAAGGAAAATCACAACCTTTGTGGCGTTCCTCCTTTGTAATCTGGGTTTCTTGAGACGGGTTCTTCAACGGGTCTAGATTTTAATATAATCTAGGTTCTTGAAACGGGTTCTCATCGGGTCTAGATTCTCCATCCTTGACTTAATTTTTGGCTTTCTTGGAGAGTTTTTAAATTGATTGTGGGTTCAAGGGAATTCATTCCCACGGGTTCATATCAGCAATGCATCCTAGTATGCAACTAGCAGTATGCAATAATCGCAACGGAAATAAAAGGTTATGGTGAAAAATATTCCAGAATAACTAAAACATCCCAACTTCAATAGATAATCATCATGTTCAAAATACTAATGTAGCAGAGACTTATATAAAAAGTCATATCATTCTCTTCATGTGATCTAAAGCATAAAAGGACTTGAGCTATGAACATCAAAATTAAGTCTAACTTCCTCTCCAGATCCGGCTCCTCCTCAATCATGCGAATCCAGTGCTCCATCAATCTTATCTTGGTCGATCCCTGACAAAACTTCTATCATTCCGAGTGGAATTAGAGTGGTCCCATAAAAGGGTGAGATTTACTCGAAATCTTAATAAGTTAAAACAACTAACTAACACAAAGTTAAATAAATCATGAAAAATGATAAATATGCAATACATGAGATGCAGAAAATAATTTCGTTTCCAATGGCAAAGATTCGTCTCTTTCTCGCTCCCTCAATCACCATACCCAACTTACTCGCCTTGATATTCAAACTGTTCAAACGTGGGCAATTTTGGACCTACCCAACTCTCAAAGCAATCAAGATCTTTATTGGCCGTCTCAGTATTAGTCAGGTCAAGGGCAAAACGTACCCTCTCCATCCACAGCACGCCGACGAAAAGAAGGCTTCCTGTGCATGGTCTAATCTCAACATTGATCCATAAGTAGCAAGCTCATAGTTTAAAAGAAGCAGCTAGCTTTATTGACTCTCAACATCTCTTAAAAATATGGAGATACGGGTTTTTACTAAGTAAGAAATTTCATCATCATTTTTTAAAATACATAACTTCATAAAAATTTCATCATAAACTTTCATCATCATAGACATACATCATTATCTTAATTAATAATATAACGTGTGGTAATGTCACAGTTCCCCATATGCACTGAGTACCTGCTGGTGACCGTAGTATAACTTACGTTGAAACTACATTATGGATAGACTCGTTCTCAATGCATTGGTAAATAACATAACATCATAAAAATTATAACGTGTACACCGACCAACATTAAGTGTTATAACATGTTGACTTCGCTCCGGCATTCTTTAAAAAGAATCAATTCGAAGCCTATTGGTTGTTCTTCATCAACCTGGGGGTTACCACTCCATTATTAAACACTCTAGAGTGGACAGAGGAGTTCTACCAGGATAATTTCCCATCTCGGCCTTTGTGGTCGTGACAAAATGATTTTCATGCTATGCTTTAAAATAATATTTTTCATGACATGTGCAAATGTAGTAAATTTCATGTAGAAAAATGACTTTTATAAATGTAATATGCAATATTGGTGAAAATGTCATAGTTATGTAAGTATGCACTCAATGTGTCATATAACATGATAATTTATGCTCAAAATGATAATTGAAGAATAAATGAAGCATTTATTAATAATTCATATGAAATTTATCAAGGTGTAAGTTAGAGGTCAACTTACAAACTTTCAAAGAAATTCAAAATTAGCGTCGTATCTGCATAAATCATGTGTATACTAAGTTAGGGTTAATACTCTTATGGATATGTTCAAAATCAAAGGTTTCAAAAATTGGGTACATACAAAAATACCCCTAGACTTTCAAAAATTGCCATTTAGGCTCTAAATTTTCACTAATTGCAAACAAACTTCAAATTTAGCCAAATTTCATGGACTTCATATTTTTGGCATTCTAAAACCATCTATGCCCTTAGATTTTCAAAATTCAAAGTGCAACTTGTCCCATTAGTCCCAACCCGTGGCATGCATCCTAGTTGATGCCTATGTGTATTTTCAGCCGTTGATCCCTATGAATGCATGCATATGAGATTTTATTTAATTATTAATGATCACTAGCATCTTTAGAGACATTATAAAGTCTAATCCTTGAGTAATCAAGTTCATCCCAATTCTTAATGAAAGCTAAGAAATCCTTAATCACCAATATGCTTAAAACCGATTCATACTTGATAATCAAAACAAGATAGATTTAAAACCTATCATGACATGCTTCTAATCACAACTTTAACCTTCCATAATCATTTTAGGATAATCATAGATCATATCAAATCATTCTTAGGACATGCCATAGCTAAATTTCCAATTAAAAACTTTCAATCATTCAAACCTTCATTTAATTGACCCAGTTTTGCATTAAGCATCATAACCTTCTCAAAACTAAACCAGATTTCATACCAACACTTGGAAACAAAGCTTGACATGCTAGCTAAGATCCAAAGAAGAAAACTTACAAATTTCGTGGCCTTCCAAGCACTCTAGATTGCCTTACACAAGAACGCTAAAAAACTCACCAAAACTCACTTAGTTTGCACTCTTTTGATCTCTAAGTGGAGGAAATGCTCTCAAGACTCAAGATGATGGTTGGAGCTGTGGTGTGGGTGAAATGAGAAGGGGAGGGAAGTAATTATAGGTGGCCAAGGGGTGAGGGACATTGGCTTGGGTGGTTGGTGATTGGGTGAAGGGGGAGGTGCTCAAATCTGGAAAATTTCCAGATTTGCTTGGATGAGCTTAGGTCACTTGTGCAGAATGAAATAGTGCCTTAAACCACCATTATTTCTTCTCCATAGTAGCTGCAAGGGTCCTGTAGATGACTCCAGGTCGTGGGGCATCATTTGGATGGCAAAAGATCCCTCAAACCGAGTTGGTTGATACAACCAATTTCATCCAAGGCTCAAATTGAGTTTGGGAGGCTCTTGTGAGGTGTTTAAGGACCATATTACCCTTGAGGACAAACCACAAAAATGTTGGGGCCAAGGGCAAAACAGTCCAAGCATTACAAAGGGCAATGCACAAAACAGATTGAAGCATGGTTTGGGCTTGTTATGTCATTTTTCTTAATGACATGTAGAATGGTTTAGCTATGGTATTAACATAGTCTAATAATGGTTTAAGGGAGTATTAATTCAAGTAAATTTGAATTAAAAAGTTTAAGAAAAGATTAAGCATGATTAAGCTTCAAAGCATAACTTAAAGTGCACTAACCTCAAGTATGATGGTTAATGGCCTTAGCCAATTTTTAAAACTTGATTTGGGTACTTTAAATGTGATTTGGGCTTAAGGAAACCAATGGTATGGTGTATCAGGCCTTTGGTCTTTGAATGGTAGATGAGAGTCTAAACATGGCTTTGGGCCATAGGGGCTTGAAAAGGGCCGAGGGTAGAATCTATACCAAAGGCCTTATACCTTCCTATACTTAGGCCAAAACTAGCCTTGATTTCCTAATGGCTTGGTTCAAGGTTTTCTTGGGCTAGGCCCATGAATGGGTCCTAAAAAGCCTCACCAAAATTACTAATGGGCTAGCCTCTCTAATCCTTAGCTCATTAACAATAAGTACCAACATTTAGGCTAAACCCGCTATCAACCTTAATGAAAGTGATTAACCCAAAAATAAAAGCCTAATCTAGAGTACTTAAGGGTTAATCAAGAGTTAATTAAGCAGGGTGTTACATCAGATGAGGTGCAAACCTCCCCATCTCCATAAAACTGGCAGCATACTAATCGACCGTCATATTTCCTTGGATCAAGCTTGCAAACTCCAAAGCCTTTTGTTGCTTAGCTGTTTCCAAAAAGAAACGATGATCAAACTCCGTCTTAAACCAATCCTATGTGAGTGTAGTTGAATTCCCCAATTCTCGAGCCTGCAGTTGTCATTTGGTATCCCACCATATGCGAGCTTCTCCTTGAAGCATATGTCCCACATACTGGACCTTTTGCTCCTTAGTGCATCCACTGATTTCAAAAGTTCTTTTTAAGTCCATGAGCCACTTATTAGTCCTTAGAGGTCCTTCTGTCCCCAAAAAGTTTGATATCTATACACCAAGAATTTCTTGTAAGAACATCCTTGTTCTCCTCTTGGCAGTCCTTGTCTAGGGTTTTGCCCTTGTTCCACTGGATTGTGTACTACCTCAATCATCTGACAAATGGCTTCTGCTATAGCCTGTTCCCCTTCCAGTGGAGGATTTCTAGCTTCCTAATCCCTATATCTCGCAGAAGTCTATCCTCACGTCGGTTTAGCACCATAATTCCTTCTCCTGAAAACGCACAAAACCAGCGTGGGTCAGTCCCCTATTTAGAGAAAGGGTAACCTTTCTTCATTTGTACTTGCAATCCTATCCATGTGTCTTCTTCCATTCCTTCTTCCTCCAAATTCAAGCCTATAGCTATAAGATCCAATCATATAACTACAGATCTAGAAACCTAGTTAGAGGTACCATGCATTCCTAGGACAATGTGTGGGTTTACCCAGACACGTAATTAATTGCTTTGACACCATGCTCTGTGGAGTGCCCAACCCCCGCTTGGGATTGGAAGGTGATTGAAATGCTGGGACATGTAACACAAGACTACACACCCCTCATACATGACAGATCATATGCAATGCACCTAAGTATACTAACAGTATGCAATAAAATAGCAGCAGAATAATAATAATAATAATAAAAGTCAGATAATCTATGCAATGCAATAAGCAATTGCAAAGCACATGGTACAGTTACTAACGAAATACCCCAAACATTTTCAATTTCCATGAGCGTGCATCTTAAAAGATATAGTATCCCATAAACATAGAGTATTTTTAAACTCCCAAAACACGGGACCTTTTCAAAATATTGTTCCTCAAAAAGTTGAGACTAAAATCATAAGTTTCTTTTTCAACAAAATATCTTAGGTTCAGTCCCTGTCCTTTTTCCTTTTTTTTTTCAAGAGGGCTCGAGCTTCATGCGCTTCTCTAAGGCCCGATCCTTATCCCAATTGTTGCACTGCCTAAATTCTTCAAAAAATTGAAGTATTCCGGTAATCTCCTGATCGATGGCCTTGAGTCGCTCAAGGATGGAGGACTCAGGTCAACTTATATCCATTTTAGGGACGATCCTCTCCGGAGGAGGTGCAATTCTCTTCCGCTAGGCCATGGGTGTCATCTTCTAATCTTGTCACAACTTCTACCATTTCTGATGGGGAATGGTAGTGGAAACTACTACAATGAGATTTCAAGAAATCTCAGCAAGTAAACACGCAACATACAATAGTTAACACAAGCATACAAGAGGTATATCATGAAATACTTGCATGGACATATACTTGACATATGACTTGACCGGAACTTAACTTATGCAATTTGACCATTCTCAAAATACTTGTAACAGAGACATTAACATGTTCAGAAAACATCTTTAACTTTCCTTTTTACATGGATCTTAATCAAAACTTGCCTTATTAGAGAATATCATGAGATTTGCATCAAGTGATCCATAACACATGATCTCTTATTCTTGTTCAAAGGGTGGACACATCATGGTTCCCCTTTTGCACCGTGTGTTCCTACTAGTTACCGCACCATCAACGGTCTGTACACCGTGATGAATACGTCACAAACAGAGTCATTTCATATTAACTTGATAGTACTTCATCGGGTTACATGCTTTATGCACCCACCAGCATTAGGCGCTTCCTCACTCCGGCATTCTTTAAAAAGAATCCATTCCAGACTCAACAATGGTTCTTTATTGACCCAGGGGTTACCACTCCATTCTTAAGTACTCTAGAGTGGACAAAGGAGTTCCACTAGAACAATCCCCTCCCTAGCACTTGAGATCGTGATAAAATTTTTAGACCCTTTTCTTTGAAAACACTTCAACCAAAATGCATGTGACATGAGACATAAGATTTTCATTCATATACTTGATATATGACATATGAAATGCCATGCATGAAATAACCAAGCATAACATGTTCAATTCATCACATAATAACATAGATCATATAGGCTATCAAAACAAATACATGGAACTATGAAAAAGGGCCTTGGCCGAAACATATAAGTGAAAAAACATGGAGAATCATCACTTACACATGCTTCCAACTTCAAACATATTGTTTGGAAATCAAATCAAAACAAAACAACACATAAAATCATGGTGCTTGGCTAAGATCCGAAATCTCTAAGACATAATATAGCCGAATCATCAAGTATCACAAATTAACAACATTGTTTTCCTTAAAACCGAAACATGCAAAGGATATTCTCGACATTTTCATCATACCATTCATTCCATATTCATATTCCAAGTTCATGTAAGCATATTCAAGCAAACAAATAAGAAATCACAATCAAAACAGTAATAACAATAAAAGGATTCACACAAGTATATACAAGTATTAACCAAGAGTAAGTTAAGTGTATACTTACAAAATCCACGAAACGAAATACAAGCAAGCTGTAAATTGAAATATAACTCGTTAGGGTGGGTGTTCCAAAACCCTAATCCGTCTTCTTGAGTGTGTGAAAGTGATGGGAACCAAGGTGGGCCTAGTCTTAAAGATCATTTGCAAATTGTAGATGAGCCAATTACAAGATCAAGGACCAAGAAGATCAAGGAAGCAATGCACGGATTGGTGCAATCCACTTGGGATGAAGCTAGTAAGAGCCCAACACTCAAGATGGGCTTGAAAGAAGGAGAACCAGCTTTGATCCACTTGATTCAAGCTGTGGAAGACATGGCTTAGAGATAGGGCCTATTGTTATTTGAGACTTCAAATTTGGTTAAATGATTTATTTTATTAGTTTAGAATAAATGGGCTTGAAGATGTCTGGCCCACACGTCTTATTTTCAATGAACTAGGGTTTTCAAGAAGGCCTTGTATTTTGGCCAAGGGCTTATTTGGAAAGTTACTTTTTAGGAATTAGGGTTTTAAGAGGTACTGTAGCGTTACTGTAGCTGTACTGTAGCCGCGGGTACTGTAGCACAACACTGTTCATCATGGGCATTTCGGGTAAAAAGGGGCTTTATTTTGGCTAGGGTTTTAATTAGGTTTAGTTTAAATACTCCTTGTAGCCTCATTTGAAGGCCTAGACAATATTGAATTTTATTTGTGAGTTGAGTTTTCTCCTCTTGTTCTTGATTGAACTCTTGAACTTATCAAAGGTAAATCACAACCTTTGTGGCGTTCCTCCTTTGTAATCTGGGTTCTTGAGACGGGTTCTTCAACGGGTCTAGATTTTAATATAGTCTAGGTTCTTGAAACGGGTTCTCATCGGGTCTAGATTCTCCATCCTTGACTTGATTTTTGGTTTTCTTGGGGAGTTTTCAAATTGATTGTGGGTTCAAGGGAATTCATTCTCACGGGTTCATATCAGAAAGTTTCTGAGGTTGTTACTAGGGCTTAAGAAGTCCCAAACCAATTGACTTCTGGGGTTTTGAATCAAGAAACCCTTCAACTTTCTTGTGTCTTTGACTAAACTCGAATAAGTGTGAAAATACATGAGGGTGGCCGAATATATGGAGGATTTTGTGCCCTCAGACTTTTGTGTGTGTTTTTACCAAACTCGAACTCTTTAGAGATTTCAACCTCTCCTTGAGTTAGATGTACGTTGTGTGTGAAGAAATTAAGGAGAAATCTAGATCCTTACCGTGGTTCCTTCTTACTAAGGCCGAAATCCCTTTTTGAGAATAGCTTCCTTTGTTTGGCTGGAAGGAAAGTGAGAGAAAGTGAGAGATCTTCAAGTGAAGGTGTGAGAAAACTTGGAAAAAATGAGCGTACTTGTAAAACTTGAAAATGGCCAAGAAGAAAAGCCTTTTGACGTGTGCTATGCCCTAGCAGTCCACTCCCATTTCTACTTCCCAAGTTGATGCTTCATCTTCTAGTACTACTTCCCTAGGTGATTCTCTGCTTATCATTGGTCCCTTTTGTATCCTAAAGTCACAAGTGGCAAGTAATGGTTAGGCTTGAATAATGGTGGTAGAAATTCTAAGGGTAGATTAGTCCTTTGATGCAAATGTCTCTTCATCTTTTTCTTGAAGCTTGTTGCATGATAGACACTTGGCAAAATCTGACAAATTCAAAATCCTCTTGTGTCCCCTTCGGTTTCCCATGTAAATCTCTTAGAAAATCCTCCTTTCTCTTCCCTTGGCTCCCATTTCCAAGAATATCTGCCTTGGAACTCGAAGTTGGGCCAAAACAAATGGTCTAGGTGTGTGGGAGAGGATTAGCCGAAAATCCTTTATTCTCCAAGGTCCATTTTATCTCGTCTCTTCTAGAAGGTTTCTGGCTTGCTTGACAAGTGGCAATACCTCTAGGGTAGGCGTGTAAGACATCCCTTGGCTTTCCTACACTTCTCTCTCCCCCTCCTTGGTCCATTATCAAGACTAGATTCATAGTGTAACACATGTATGACACATGGCACTAGTGACTAGAGTTTGGATCTTGGGCTTAGGGCCATTGGGCTTGGGTTTCTTCATAGGGACGAAATTTAGACATGGCATTCTAGGTTTAATCCCTACTTGGGCTCAGGTTGCTCAATCAAAGATCCTAAGGCCTTTCTTTTAACTAAAAAAATACTAAGGCTCTTAAAATACTATAGCAACTTAGAATAAAATCTATGAACCATGCTTAGTCAAGCTCGGGTTGTCACATCCTCCCCCCCTAAAAAAAAGAATTCGTCCTCGAAATCGGCACTATAACCATCAATCTAAACATTCGTAGTAAGAAATACCAGGGTCGCTACCTCCTCTATTTACGATCGTAGATTTTTTAGACGAGGATGATGCTGGTGGTACTTCATCTGGCTCTTCTGTTACCGAATCCTGCGAAAAGTAATATATTGCCTCTAGATCGTTGTCAAAGTACATGTTTCACATGCATCTCATTTAATCCATGCCCTATCTCCAGTTTCATATCTTTAATAGGTTGTCCTTCTTCATAGAAACGAATACGGCAGTAGACATATCCATGGACTCACAAGGCAAAATCTCTTCACGCATTCTTCTATTTTATGACTTGATTCTGCATCTAGATTAAAATTATGCAGATATCTCCTTTCTGCTTCCTTCAAGCTGCACCAACGTTGTCATTCCTCATGCAGTAACGCTCGTCGAAAATAAAGATTTCCTCAAGAATCCGCATCCATCACATGAGTACAATGATGCTCAAATTTCTCCATTTGTCTTGATTGTTCTGCTATCATCTGTTGCGTTCTCCTGAGGATCTCTGAGACGACGTTCTCTCAATTGTGCCACTGAAGTTATAGACATACGTGGGGTTCTTCTAGAATGGGCCATTCCCTGTTTCAAAGGTATTGATGAGTGTACGAAAGTGCACTCTAAATACCCTATTATTGGACTAAAATGCTAAAATGTTAATAGAAATCATTGAAATTAATGTGTATTATTGAATTGAGTTTCTATTTACTTTGGGATACTCCTTAAGCAGATTTTTATGTTTAATTTCAGAGTCTATAAAAAAGCAAGTACAAACCCATCAAATTCAAAGAGTGTAGGACTTTTCAAATAAGGATAATGATGAGATTTGAAAGTAATTCAAATCAGAGTCCAAAATGCGCTAGGAGACAGAATGGACATACTTTAGTATTTTAACCATAACTTTCCGCTCAAATGATGTGTTGGAAAGCTATCTTAAAGAACTACAAAGTTATCTCTTATAAGGATTTCCAAATTCGAACTCCTGAAACACGTACGTGACTGCCGAGTTGAGTCCTAAAATTTAGGCAATTTTGTGTGCGGGAATATGAAGACGTTAGGGTTTTTTTCCTACCTTATTTAAGCATATGATTAGCATGAAATTGGAGAGGGGAGATGACTCAGTTTGAACAAGGAAGATCTGAAATTAATTTCCATGGGTAACTAAATTCTCAAGTAGGGCTAGGGATGAACTTGCACATTAGATGGTATTTTTAATTTATTCTTGATTTATGTATTTGATTTTCAATTACTAAAACTCTTTTGGTTTATCATTCTCAATTCGTCGTTAATGTTTTCTTCTCCGAATAATCATAGAATTTATTCTGTTTATGGATTCAGTCATGCTTTTTAATAATTTACGTATTTTAAAAGTGGTGAATGATTTTTCAAAGGGTTACATTTGGTTTAATCTTGGTTTATAAATCTATACCTTCCAATTGGGAATATTAGGAATTGAGTTCTCAATTGAGTTATTCAACAAATTAAGAATAATTAAAATACCATATTTGTGCAAGGGATTTCTGGCGCTTTACTATTTGTCAAACTTGAGTAATTTTTCCGTTAGTCACTTTGTTTTTTGCATTTAAAATTAATCTTTGTTTTCCCATTAATAATTTAATCTTTTTTTAGTTTCTTTGTTCTTTTTACAACTCTTTTAATTTGTCTCTCTGTGGAATTGACACCCCAAAGCTGTGTTACAACTACCGCACTATTCTTTGGGCGTAATCAGGTATGGTAGGTGCACATAGGGTTATCATGCTTTGTCTAACAATCATTAAATAGATAAAAATTCGATGCCTACCAAATCATTCATACATTTCAATCAAATTCATGCATACATCAAAAGTTTTCGGATCCTAAGATACAAACAAATGAGGGTATTCACTTCTCAGTGAATCTTCCTAGTCCCCAGTCACTTCTTGAAAATCTAGGTTATTCCAGAGCACTTTCACTAGACGTATCTTCCGATTCCTTAGCCATTGCTCCTTGCGGTCTACAATCTGCACTGGCCATTCTTCATATGACAAATTTGGTTGAAGCCGAATTTTTCCAGGCTTCATTACTACTGGTCATCTTTTTCTGAAACTCTTCTTTATGGTTGACTCGTAAAATACATCATCTATTCCCTACATCTCTACTGGTAAATCCAATTGGTAAGTTACATTGCCAACTCTTTCTATTACTACATTGGGTCCTACGAATCGAGGACTCCACTTTCCCTTTTCACCGAAACGTATGTCTCCTTTCATGGGCGATACCTTGTTGAATACCCAGGCTCCTACTGTAAATTCCAGATTCCTTAGTCGATTATCAGCATAGCTCTTCTACCTATTCTAGGTTGCCTTCATTCTTTCTTGGATGATCGTCATTTGTTTCTGAACTTCTTGTAAATACTCGAGTCCTAACACCCTCTTTTCTCCCACTTCATCCCAATACAATGGGGATCTGCACTTTCTTCCATATAATGCCTCATAAGGTGCCATCTATATGGTAGCCTAAAAACATTTTTTGTAAACAAACTCTATCAATGGTAGGTGACTTTCCCAATCACCATTTAGCTCCAAAACGCATGCTCGCAGCATGTCTTCCAAAGTTTGGATTGTACGCTCCATCTGTCCAACATCTTTTGTAAACTCTTCCAAAAGTGCGAAGTAAAACGAGAGTCCCGGTTTGATATGATGGTGTTAGGTACTCTGTGCAATCAGACGATTTCCTTAACATAAATTCGGGAGAGTTTATTCGTAGAGTCTGTGTTAACTATGGGCAGAAAATGTGCACTTTTAGTCGATCTGTCGACTATGACCCATATCCTTACCTGACGATGTCCTTGGCAAACCTATTACGAAGTCCATTGACACGTCTTCCCATTTCCACTCTGGAATAGGCAATGGTTGTAGTTTGCTTGCCGATCTTTGATGCTCTGCTTTTATCAATTGGCAGACATAACATTTTGCCATGAATTCAGCCACTTCCTTCTTAATTCCTTCCCACCAAAACTGACATTTCAAATCCTGATACATTTTTGTACTGTTAGGGTGTGCTGTGTAAGGGGTGCAATGTGCTTCCCTTAGTATCTTCTCCTTCAGCTTAGTAGTGTTAGGAATCACTTTACTCTCCTTATAATACAGCATCTCATTCTTTCCAACGGTGAAATGTTGCACAGTCCTTATGACCCTAGAATGCAAGGACGACAAATTATAGAACCTCCGACAATTGTTGGCCTTAGAGAAGGGCAAGCGGCTAGTTAATCTTGACCTCTCTAAGGCACGTGACTCTCTACAAGAGTTTACCAAACGGCACGAGGAGTACAAGAAAGTTCACTCTGATGTAGGAGAACATTTGAGGAAGTAACTAAATGCTTATTAACAAGGATAAACAATTGAAGGAAAAGACCCAGTTGGTGAAGACGTTGGAGTCTGATTTGGCAGTTGCGAGAGAGGAACTTGTCCGCCTTCATCCTCAGCTGGCTTCAGTACGTGGTGTTAGGGATCGTGCTTTTAGTTATGGGTATGGGGCCGTTGTGCTTCGACTTAGATCACATTTGTTGGCCAATCCCTATACTAACTTGAGGAGTTTAGATTTGGGGATGTTCAAACCTGATGCAGCCTCGCGTCAATTTGTTGACACTTTGGGTTGGGACACCATACTCGATGCCTTTGACCATTCTCATCCGCCTCCAACTTCTAGCGGTCCTTGTAACAAGTTTTTGTAAACAATACAAGTATTCTTGTAATTCCCTTTTGTAGATGTGTACATTGGGAACATTAAGGCAGTTTTGACTTTTTCGTGCTTCCCTTTACTATGAGGCTCTTTCTTTCTACTTTACGTGTGGCTAGTTGTTATATTTTGTTGTTGTAGTCTTTCGCGCTCCTTTCCTTTGAACTGCGCATCTTTGTACTCAACATTGATGTTTGAGGGTGGTGTGTTATGATGATCTTCGGGCCCTTTTTACTTGGCACTGTGAGTTTTTGTACTCATCATTGGTGTTTAAGGGCAGTGTGGTCTGATGACCTCCATGCCCTTTTTACTTGGTACTGTGAGTCTTTGTACTCGTCATTGGTGTTTAAGGGTGGCCTTTTGCTCAGGTGAGGTGGCACTAGCTTGGAACAGATGCTTTATTTATGGGGACTAACACTTGTTTCAAGTGAGGTAAGGTGGGTCACATGGCGTGAGAGTGTCCCACACTAGCTATTCTTCTTAACCAAGTGCCGAACCTGGGACAGAAGAAGCTAGCTCCGACCCGAGTCTTTGCTTTCACCATGGACGATGTTGATGCGTCCAATGACGTGATGATAGGTATCCTTCCCTTGATTTCGAATCGTGCATTAGTGTTGTTTGATTATGGTGCTACGCACTCTTTTATATCTCGTACTTATGCTTGTTTGAGTGAGAAAACACCCGAACCTTTGGAGTATGAGATGTTTGCCTCTACACCGCTTGGAGAATGTGTGAATTGTTGATCGGTGCTTCAGGGTTGTGTGATTGAGATACAAGGTCAACATCTTCCTGCAAATTTAGTAGTGTTTGATGTGGAAGAATTAGATGTGATACTGGATATGGATTGGTTGTCGTGATATCATGCTTGTGTGGAGTGTTTTAAGAAAGAAGTAGTCTGTAGACCTCCAGGCAAAGCAGAGTTTTGTTTTAGTGCACTGTGCACAAGCCCTACGCCGAAAGTGATTTCCGCCGTGAAGGCCACAACGATGTTGAAGAATGGTTGTATGGGTTTCTTGGCTAGTTTGGTGATACCACAATCAAATGAGCCGAAGTTGCAAGACATTGCAGTAGTGAAGGAGTTTCCTGATGTTTTTTTTCGGATGATTTACCCAGCTTACCTCCGAATAAAGAGATTGAGTTTTCTGGAGATCTCTTATATGAACCCGCGGGAATGAAATCCATTGAACCCACAATCAATTTAAAAACTCCCAAGAAAGCCAAAATCAAGTCATAGGATGGAGAACTTAGACCCGATGAGAACTAGTTTCAAGAACCTAAATTATACTAAAATCTAGATCTGTTGAAGAACAAGTCTCAAGAACCCAGATTACAAGGAGGAATGCCACAAAGGTTGTAATTTACCTTTGATAAGTTCAAGAGTTCAATCAAGAATAAGAGCAGTAAACTCAACTCACAAATAAAATTCAATAGTCTAACCTTCAAATGAGGCTACAAGGAGTATTTAAACAAAACCAAATTTAAACCCTAGCCAAAATAAAGCCCCTTTTACCCAAAATACCCCTGGATGAACAGTGTCGCGGCTACAGTACGTGCAGCTACAGTAACCTCTTGAAACCTTAGTTCCTAAAAAGTAACTTTCCAAATAAGCCCTTGGCCAAAATAAAAGGCCTTCTCGAAAACCCTAGTTCATTAAAAGTAAGACGTGTGGGCCAAGCATCTTCAAACTCACTTATTCTAAACTAATAAAATAAATCATTTAACCAAATTGGAAGCCTCGAATAACAATAGGCCCGATCTCTAAGTCATGTCTTCCACAGCTTGAATCAAGTGGATCAAAACTGGTTCTTCTTCTTTCAAGCCCATCTTGAGTGTTGGGCTCTTGCTAGCTTCATCCCATGTGGATTGCACCAATTCGTGCATTGCTTCCTTGATCTTCTTGACCCTTGATCTTGTAATTGGCGCATCTGGAACTTGCAAAGGATCTTTAAGAGTAGGCCCACTTTGGTTCCCATCAATCTCATTCTGGGAACGACGCTTATCTCTAAAGAACCATACCAGATGGCACCTATAGAACTCAAGGAACTCAAGGATCAGTTGCAAGAGTTGCTAGAGAAGGATTTTATTTGCCCAAGTGTTTCACCATGGGGTGCATCAGTTCTTTTTGTATAGAAAAAAGATGGTTCGTTACGGCTTTGTACTGATTACCGAGAACTAAATAGGGTGACCATTAAGAATAGGTACCCTTTACCACGAATTGATGATTTGTTCGATCAGCTACTGGGAGCCCAAGTGCTCTCCAAAAGCAATCTTCGCTCAGGGTACCATCAACTTAAGATTAAAGCAAAGGATGGTCCAAAGACCGCTTTCAGAACAAGGTATGGGTACTATGAAGTTTTAGTGATGTCTTTCGGCTTGACTAACGCTCTAGCGGCTTTCATGGACTTGATGAATTGTGTATTCCGAGAATACATTGATCAGTTCGTGATCGTATTTATTAATGACATCATTATTTATTGTAGAAGCCTGGGAGAGCATGCGAGGCATTTGGAAGTTGTCTTACAAATTTTGAGAGAGAAGAGGTTATATGCCAAACTGAAGAAGTGTGAGTTTTGTCTACCAGAAATTATTTTTCTTGGGCTCGTTGTGTAGAAGAATGGGATTTCTATGGACCCTGTGAAAGTAAAGGCGATAGTGGAATGGACTAGACCCAAGACTGTTTAGGGGATAAAGAGCTTCCTTGGAGTTGCAGGGTATTACAGGAGGTTTGACGAGGGATTCTCCCGCATCGCAGGCCCTATGACTAAACTGACCAGGATGAATGAGAAGTTTGTGTGGATGACAGAATGTGAAAGGAGTTTCCAAAAGCTGAAAGAGAGGCTCGTGACAACCCCTATTCTTACTATACCTACGGGTACTGGTGGATTTGTGATATACAATGATGCTTCACACAAGGGTCTTGGAACTGGCTGCAGTTGTTTTCACTTTGAAAATCTGGCAGCATTATCTTTATGGGGAGAGCTGCGAGATTTATACTGACCACAAGAGTCTCAATTATTTCTTCACTCATAAGGGGTTGAACATGAGACAACGTAGATGGTTAGAGTTCCTTAAAGACTACGACTATGGTATTAATTACCACCCTAGCAAAGCTAATGTGGTTTTAGATGCCCTTAGTAGAAAGTCTTATTCGGGTACTCTTGCAAGCATGTATACCCCTCAGAAATATATTTTATTGGGTATGGAGAAGCTTGGAGTCGAGATGGTGCAAAGTGTGCAAGCAAGGTTGAATAGCTTAGTGCTTGGCCCAACAGTATTGGACCAGATTAAGGCATCTCAAGCCGAGGAAATTAGTCTTCAGAAAGTTAGGAAGGAGGTGCTGGAAGGGAAGCAGTGACTTTGTAATTTTCGATGATGGGTCTTTGTGATTTAAGGGTAGGTTGTGTGTGCTAGATAAGAAAGAAATACGAGATCTGATACTAAGGGAGGCACACAGGTCTATATACACGGTGCATCCAGGCAATAAGGTAGTGCTCTTATTCTCGAAATTTCGTGTGAATTGAAATCATGCTAAGCAAACCCATGCCATGTGTTTGGGATTTTTAAATTTCTGTACTGGCCGATTGTTGTGTGGTAGTTTCTAGATTGATTTTTCATTTGTTTCCTCTAATATTTGTTCTAATTGGGTGGTAACCGAGTAGAGGAAGGATAGCTTTTATGTGTTATGATCTGTTTTTGTTTCTAGCCGTGTGTTTTTGCAACGCATTTTGTTGTAGTCCTTCTTTGTGTTTTCTTGAGTTTAAATCATATTTTAATTATGTTAAGTCCTTGTGTTATGTGTTAAGTTATTGGAGATGAGTATGTTTGTAATTTTAAACATGACTTTTCAAGGTTTATGGCCTAAGTAAGCCACTAAAAAGTTTTAATTGAACTAGTAAGCTCGCTTGAGAGCTTCGAGTTTGCCGAGTGCTATGCCTACTATTTATAGTATGTTTCCAGAAAAATGTGATGTTTTTCTTAAGTTTTCTACAACTCTAGTATTGTTTAATTATGTAGTTGAGATTTTGGTTAAGTAAGGGATGTTTAAAGGCATGAATGCATTAAGGCTACTAGATGTCTATGGAGGTGCAGAAAATTCTGCTATGCACTATGTTTTGAGGCTTAAACCAGTCCACTTCATTCCCATTATTCCCTTACATCTTTCTTTAACCAAAGTTAACTGTTTGTATGAAAAGCCATTGAAAACAAGGGACAAAAACCAACCATTTTGTGACCTTTAGCCCTTTGTTTAAATTGGCTTCCCACATGATTTTAAAAGCTGTCAAATGCCTTCTTTAATAAAACTCCATATTTGTAGCGTTTCCTTCTTCCCTTCCATTTCTAGATAAATTCCTACCAGTTGTACATTCTTAACCTATGATCCCCATCTATCTTTCATATGGAAGACCCAATGGCAATTATGGACAGCAAGCATGCTATTAGTCACTTTCATGAGTTTCTTTAAAATGCTTGAAATGAGGATTTTAATGTTTTGGCTTAGTGCCAGGTGTGGTGAGAAGTCAAATGAGTTGAGATTATGTTTTGTAATTGTTATCCTCTAAGTGAAGAGGAGTTAAGGAAAGCGCTTTAATTCCGTCTTGGAATTAAAGTGAGCCTCTAGTTAAGAGTTTTGGTTAGTGAAGCTTAGAGTGAAATGTATATTGATGTACTCATTCTGTTTAATTGGATAGGAATTTTTCAAGCTCAAAGGGAATCAAAGAGTAAAGGTTGGAGGTAAGTAGCTACGACCATGCTTCTCACACGACATTTTCTTCTATTAAATGCTTTGTTTATTCAAATGTTTCTTTGTGACAAAAAGTTAAATGTATATACTGTATAAGACTTCTTGGTAGCCCATGTTATGCATCCTATGAATTATGAATGTGTGTATATGTATGATGTGAAGCATTCACATTCAAGGTTTAGATCATGAGATTTATCATGCACATATTTTCGTGAAAGCTAATGATTTTCCTTACTATAAAGTATAGCATGAAATGCATTCTTATGAAAGAAAATGCATGTTATGTTGTTTTCGTGGGTTTACATTGTTTTCATGGAGTCGCTCGCGTTTGCTACGTTGGTTTGGCATTCTGTCTCCGTTGTTTTTACGTTGGTGCTCATAAAAACCGAATCATGGCACTTTACATTGGCGCGATCATGTTTTGGTTGGTCATAATTGTATAGATATAGTTTCGGTTGGCTTAGTTTTGGGTTTTGCTTCTTCCTTGTTTTGGTCATTGATCCATAGGCTGTTTTTGCTTTGATTATTTGTAATCCTATGGATCTTGGATGTTGAAATGGTTTTCCTCCGCCATAAGTGAGGTATTCCTAATAAAACTGGGCTGGGGTCACTATTGGACATGTGACCTCGTCTCTTAAAAAAAAAAAAAAAAATACATGTGCATTGGACTAAGAAAGATGGTGAAAATACTTTGAATGGAAAGATAGGGAACAAAGAGGAATGAAAGTTTTATATATGAAAATACTTAATAGCCAACGATTGAATAATTATGGTGCCAAAGGAAAGGGCTGGTTGCAATGCCGGATGGGTCCCAATGGTAGAGCACCCAATGGCACCATCTTGACTGAGGGATTTCCTAACCAGTGGCCATGGGCCGAGATCAGGTCCAAAAGACCACTAATCCTAACACACAGGGTATAATAGTGTGTACCAGCCAAAGGAAAGGGAAACGAATGCTTATGTGGCGCCCTCGACCCCCACGTGTGTTTTGGTAGAAGTCATGACACCAAGAAGATGACCGCACAGATCATACACCCCATCGTCTTGTGCAAGTGTGTGCAAACATACAAAATGTGTGCAGCAAAACTATTGTAGCGGAAAAATAGAAGGCAGTCAAACATACAATAGTACAACCCAAAATAAAGTCCTCCAAGAGGGTAATACAGTCATCCAACTGATCAGAAAAAGAAAAGAAATAGTCCATCCACTACAATAGAAATAACCCCATGTCATCATTCCTCAAGTGGGGTCGGTCCATCATGCTTCAAACTCGTCCTCTGCCTCAAAATCTACGGAACTGTAGGTGGGAATACCACAATGAGATTTCGTAATCTCAGCAAAAACTCAACTGCCAAGAGATTCAAGCATGAAATTATACAAGTAAACTTGTTCAGCAGTTACGAAAGCAATAACCCCTAAAATCATTTAATTACAACCACTCACGCCAAAAACTCCTTGTTACCCAAACACAAACATTTTCTTACTGTGTAGACCATGGCCTCCTCTCTGGACCACCCGCACACCCTACTCTCTTCATCACACCACTTGTAACGACTGCGGGTGTGAGTTCGTTACAAGCGATGCCCAGCTCCACGCCCGGTGGTGAACATGACCAGGCATCCTCTAGCCTCCGCCAGCAGAGGGGCTCTAGATTTGTACCAAGAGCGTTACATCTTGGCCAAGCCTACTGTCACCCGACGATAGCCCAGGGAACGTCAGTCAGTTTTATACACTCCCGAGTGACCAGAGGAGCTCCAACAAGATAATACCCCATCTCAACTTGGGGTCGTGATACGCACGCACCCGCACTAAAAATATACATTTTTCCAAAAGCCCAGTTTTCAGATTACACAGTACAACATAGAATATAGCACAATTCAATTTAATCATGGCATATATCATTAGCAGTAAAATGTAGATGCATGATAGACAATTTATTGGATGGCATGGCATAGCATGCAACAATCACATACAACCACACAGCAGTCACAAAACATAGTTTCACAAACCCAAGTACACGCGTTCCCCATCCTCCATTCGACCCTTGGCCCAAAATCTGACAACAACTATGCCAACAATAGTCCCAACACTTCTTTGTGCCCAAGGCCCTTCTCAACACAACCAGACTACACAAGTTAGTGCTAATTTCATGTTAAAGTATCAAGGGTCATGCAGGAGAGTTACTAACAACGTAGACAGGAAATACTGGATGATCAAACACCCGCTAAGTTAAAGTGTCCCTCTCAGATTGAGGAAACAGTGAGTGTGTTGTTGCATAAGTCACTGTGCAGAAGGAAGTGGTTAGTCAGATCTAAACGCGACCCAAAAAAATAAGGTACGAGTTAAGTTGCAAAAGGACTTACTGTAGTGGCGTTTGGAGGGGCGGAGCACAGCGGCGATAGTGGCAGTGCACAGTGCCCATCTCGACAAATTCAAGGGGATCTACGACTTGGAAAATTAAAGGATTGCAGATCTGACGTGACAGAGGGTTGAGGAGGGGATTTTCGCGGTGGATGGTGGTGGTAGACGGCAGCACAGAAGCCTAAAGGGGGAATCTAAACTTGAGTTAGGTGGATTTGAGTGGGTAAGAGGCCTAGTAGAGAGGGAGGGGTGAGGCGGTGGTCAAACAACCACAAGAAGCTGCTAATAGTGGCGGGCCACGGCGGTGGAACACTAAAATTGAGAACGGAACGAGGGAGAGGATCCAAGGGAGAAAAGAGAGGGATAGGAGTGATGAATGCTGAGATCGAAGGCCCACCATGGTTAACGTTAGACGGCGGGGCAGTGGCAACGAAGTGATGAGTGACAGTGGTGCACCAATCTGAAAACGAAAAGCAACGGCAAATTTGAAAGGCAGGCAGAGACCCCTGGTAGATCTACCCATCCTTGAGGTCTAACGGCGGCGAACGTTGGTGGTGGCGACACCAAAGCCAAGGGAAGAAGAGAGAGAGAGAGAGAGAGAGAGACGGCGAGAGAGAGTCAAGAAACCGAAAAGGGAGAGGGACGGGCTCGATGAGGATGAAAGGTGGTGAGACAAGGACGGTAAACAAGGGTTGGATGACGAGGAAGGGGACAATGCAGAGGAGCCACAAAAGAGGAGCAACTATGGAGGTCAAGTAGTGGCAGTGGCGACAACGACAAGGTTAGGGTAGCAAGAAGAGGAAAACGGGAGAGAAGGGGGGGATTCTTTGGAAGGTTGAGGCGCAGGACAAGGGAGGGGGAAAAAGAAGAACAAAGAGGAAAAAGAAGTTAGGGTTTTCTATCTTAAGGCGAAAACTACGTAGTTTTGGTGGGAGGCCTGGGCTTCACTCATCAGCTAAAGGGCAGACACACACGGGCTGGGCCATAATCTTGCCTCCACTCACACTAAGAAGAACCCACTCAAACCACATACTTCTGCTCTAGGTCACTAAAAAGACATGCATTTCCAAACTTGGGCTTCACATGGGCTGGGTGATGGGAACCAAGGTGGGCCTAGTCTTAAAGATCATTTGCAAATTCCAGATGGGCTTGAAGAAGGAGAACCAGCTTTGATCCACTTTATTCAAGCTGTGGAAGACATGACTTAGAGATATGGCCTATTGTTATTGGAGGCTTCTAATTTGGTTAAATGATTTATTTTATTAGTTTAAAATAAGTGGGCTTGAAGATGCTTAGCTCACATGTCTTATTTCTTATGAACTATGTTTTTGGGAAGGCCTTGTATTTTGGCCAAGGGCGTATTTGGAAAGTTATATTTTAGGAACTAGGGTTTTATCAATTTATTGTAGGGGTTACTGTAGCCGCGGGTACTGTTCATCAAGGGTAATTTTGGGTAAAAGGGGCTTTATTTTGGCTAGGGTTTTGATTAGGTTTGGGTTTAAAAACTCTTTGTAGCCTCATTTGAGAGATTAGACAATATTGAATTTTATTTGTGAGTTGAGTTTTCTCCTCTTGTTCTTGATTGAACTCTTGAACTTATCAAAGGTAAATCACAGCCTTTGTGGCGTTCCTCCTTTGTAATCTGGGTTCTTGAGACGGGTTCTTCAATGGGTCTAGATTTTAATATAATCTAGGTTCTTGAAACGGATTCTCATCGTGTCTAGATTCTCCATCATTGACTTGATTTTTGGCTTTCTTGGGGAGTTTTCAAATTGATTGTGGGTTGAAGAGAATTCATTCCCACGGGTTCATATCATTTGGTATTCAAAGCAAGGTTTCCAATCATGTCTGATTCTATCTTTTAATTTCTTGCATCCTTAAATTTAATTCTAGGGCTATATTGTTCTAGAGTTGCCAAAAAAAAAAAAAAGAAAAAAAAATTGCAGAAACGAAAAGTAGGCTGCCAAAATTCTAAGGGTTTTGGGTTTGGCTGAAATTTGCATCACCTAGGGTTTCAAAATTCTAGGGTTTAATGCATATCTGAGTTTGTCAATTGCTTGGAATGTCGTTCCATTGATTCTCTTCTATTTCGTTGTCAATTCTTGTGTGCTTCAATTCAATTGCTTGATTTTTACAATTGAGTATTTCTGTTTGTGATTGACTTTGAAAAAAAAAAGAAAAGAAAAGAAAATAAAGGAAAGGAAAAGAAAAGAAGAGAAAAGAAAAGAAAAGAAAGGAAAGGAAAGGAAAAGAAAAGAAAAGAAAATTCAAAAAAAAAAAAGTAGAAGAAGAAGAAGAAGAAGATAAGGAGAGGTAGCATATTTAAAGGTGCCTACATAGTTACAACAAAGACGAAGAAAAACATTTGTTGATTGAGTTTTATCCTCAAAGGGGCTGAATACATATTTGTAGTTGGTATCTTGTTCTATAATTACTCTTTCCCTCATATAAATTCCTTGAGTCCGGTGTCGTTTTATTCCTTCCTTGTTTCTTGTTTCTTGGATCAATATTACTGGTTAGAATAATACAAGGTTGTATTGTCTTGATTTAGTTCAACTAGTTCTTAAAGAACTTGAGCGGGAAAACTATTGAGGTAAAAGGCAAGAGAGTGTGAGATTATTATCGAGGAAAAGCCAATTAGGAGTGAAACACGAGTGGAATGCCATTATTCGAGCGTAAACACGTAAGGGAGTGTGTGAGGTTTTTCCACTAACATTCATTTGTGCAGCATTTTACAATGTCCCATCGTAGTGGCTCTTCACCAAAGGGGATGGTAGATAACTCATCATTTGTATTGCAATCCATGCAACAACAGTTTGAGCGGTTGAACTTGGTGTTAGGTGAGGTGAGGGATAGGATGGATCATCAAGAAGTGGTAATTAGAATGAAGAGTATGGTGAGTCTCTTGTTGCCAGGCATGCTCTCAATATACAAATTAAGATGGATGATACAGAGAAGCAGAGCGAGAATATTTTTCATACTAGATGCCACATCAACAACAAGGTATGTAGTATGATCATTGATTTGCGGAGCTGTATTAATTTGGCTAGCACTACTTTGTTGAGAAATTGAATTTACCTACCTTAAAACACCCTAGACCGTACATGTTGTAGTGGTCGAGTGATTGTGGGGAGGTTAGGGTCAATAAGCAAGTGCTAGTTACTTTTTCAATTGGAAAATACCAGGATATGGTCCTTTGTGATGTAGTGCCTATGCATGCTGGTCATATTTTGTTGAGGAAGCCATGGGAGTATGATAGGAAGGTGATCCATGATGGGTTAAGGAACATGTACAGTTTTGAAAAGGATGGAAAAACAATCAAACTTGCTCCTTTAACTACAACACAACTCCATGGGGACCATTTGAAACTGAAAAGTGAGGTTGCTCAAGAAAGAAAGAGTGAAAATGAGTGTGATCAAAAAAGAAAAAGTGAAAAGGAGATTGAGCTAAAAAGCAAGAGTGAAAGTGAGATTGAAAAAAAAAGAAATAGTGAGGCCGAAAATGAGAGAGAGAGTAAAATGGGAGAGATAAAATATGAGGGTGAGGCTGAAACCTCAAGAGAAAGAGAGAATGAGTTGAAAAATAGTTGTCAGGTCGAGAGTTCAAAACAAGATGAAGGAAAAGAGAGTAACAGAAAAAAAGAGAGTGAAAAGCAAAAAGAGAGTGAAAAAGAAAAGAATTGTGGAAAGAAAAGAGAGAGTGAAGAAAGTGAGAGAAAAACAAAAAGAAAAGTGAGTTTTTATGCTAAGGCAATCTTTTATACTAACAAATTTAACAACTTTTTGCCTAGTATTGTTGTTTCTTTGTTGCAGGGATATGAGGTCATGATTCCTAGCGGCGTGTTTTGTGGATTGCCACCTATTAGGAACCGACCTTTCCTTGAAGAACATGAGTTTTTTACACACTTGAAGGGACAAGGTATGTCGTTGACTATAATGCATGCTAAGTGGGAGGACTGTGTTGAGACTTTTCCTCATGTATTCAAATACACACAAGGTATGAAAAATTTTGTGGTTGATGCTTTAGCAAGAAGGTACGTCTTTATCTTCATTTTAGATGCAAAATTGTTGAGACTTGAATATAATAAGGAATTGCATGCTAATGATGATGACTTTGCTAGTGTGTATGTAACATGTGAAAAAGCATCGTTTGGTAAGTTATATAAATTAGATTGGTACTTGTTTAGAGGGAATAGATTTTGTGTGCTAACTAGTTTTATGCTTAAGTTGCTTGTGTGTGATAGACATGGTGGTTTGTTGGGTAACTTTGGCGTAAGGAAGACTTTCAATATGTTGCATGAACGTTTGTGGGAGTATCATTTGCCATTCACTGACGTATTGCATGAACGTTTGTGGAAATATCATTTGTCATTCATTAACGTGTTGCATGAACATTTGTGGAAGTATTACTTGCCATTCATTGAGTTTGCATATAATTGGAGTGGTGTAAGAAAAAATTTAGGTGTGTTTCATGAACGTTTGTGAGAGTATCATTTGCCATTCATTGAATTGCTACATGGACATTTGCAGGAGTATCATTTGCCCTTATTAGAGTGTGCATATAAAACCTTGCATACTACTATTTCTTATTCTCCATTTGAGGTTGTTTATGGTTTTAATCCACTTACTCCATTACCTTTAATGGCCTTGCTTGTTGATGATAGGAGTGTAGCTTGGATGAACATTTTCAATTTCTTGAGAAAATTAATGAAAATACATATGAAGTAGGTAAGTATCATGTTTTTGCTATTTTCAATGTTACTAACATTTTTCCTTTTGATCCAGGTGGAGATTCGAGGTCGAATCCTTTTGAGGAGAAGGGGAATGATGGGAACCAAGGTGGGCCTAGTCTTAAAGATCATTTGCAAATTCCAGATGGGCTTGAAGAAGGAGAACCAGCTTTGATCCACTTTATTCAAGCTGTGGAAGACATGACTTAGAGGTACGGCCTATTGTTATGGGAGGCTTCTAATTTGGTTAAATGATTTATTTTATTAGTTTAAAATAAGTGGGCTTGAAGATGCTTAGCTCACATGTCTTATTTCTTATGAACTATGTTTTTGGGAAGGCCTTGTATTTTGGCCAAAGGCTTATTTGGAAAGTTACATTTTAGAAACTAGGGTTTCATCAATTTATTGTGGGGGTTACTGTAGCCGCGGGTACTGTTCATCAAGGGTAATTTTGGGTAAAAGGGGCTTTATTTTGGCTAGGGTTTTGATTAGGTCTGGGTTTAAAAACTCTTTGTAGCCTCATTTGAGCGATTAGACAATATTGAATTTTATTTGTGAGTTGAGTTTTCTCCTCTTGTTCTTGATTGAACTTTTGAACTTATCAAAGGAAAATCACAACCTTTGTGGCGATAGTGGCAGTGCACAGTGCCCATCTCCACAAATTCAAGGGGATCTACGACTTGGAAAATTAAAGGATCGCATATCTGACGTGACAGAGGGTTGAGGAGGGGATTTTCGCAGTGGATGGTGGTGGTAGACGGCAGCACAGAAGCCTAAAGGGGGAATCTAAACTTGAGTTAGGTGGATTTGAGTGGGTAAGAGGCCTAGTAGAGAGGGAGGGGTGAGGCGGTGGTCAAACAACCACAAGAAGCTGCTAATAGTGGCGGGCCATGGCGGTGGAACACTAAAATTGAGAACGGAACGAGGGAGAGGATCCAAGGGAGAAAAGAGAGGGATAGGAGTGATGAATGCTGAGATCGAAGGCCCACCATGGTTAACGTCAGACGGCGGGGCAGTGGCAACGAAGTGATGAGTGACAGTGGTGCACCAATCTGAAAACGAAAAGCAACGGCAAATTTGAAAGGCAGGCAGAGACCCCTAGTAGATCTACCCATCCTTGAGGTCTAACGGCAGCGAAAGTTGGTGGTGGCGACACCAAAGCCAAGGGAAGAAGAGAGAGAGAGAGAGACTGCGAGAGAGAGTCAAGAAACCGAAAAGGGAGAGGGAAGGGCTCGATGAGGATGAAAGGTGGTGAGACAAGGACGGTGGCAGGGAAAACAAGGGTTGGATGACGAGGAAGGGGACAATGCAGAGAAGCCACAGAAGAGGAGCAACTATGGTGGTCAAGTAGTGGCAGTGGCGACAACGACAAGGTTAGGGTAGCAAGAAGAGGAAAACGGGAGAGAAGGGGGGGGTTTCTTTGGAAGGTTGAGGCGCAGAACAAGGGAGGGTGATGGGAACTAAGGTGGGCCTAGTCTTAAAGATCATTTGTAAATTCTAGATGGGCCAATTACAAGATCAAGGACCAAGAAGATCAAGGAAGCAATGCACGGATTGGTGCAATCCACTTGGGATGAAGCTAGCAAGAGCCCAACACTCAAGATGGGCTTGAAAGAAGGAGAACCAGCTTTGATCCACTTGATTCAAGCTGTGGAAGACATGGCTTAGAGATAGGGCCTATTGTTATTTGAGACTTCAAATTTGGTTAAATGATTTATTTTATTAGTTTAGAATAAGTGGGCTTGAAGATGTCTGGCCCACACGTCTTATTTCTTATGAACTATGTTTTTCAAGAAGGCCTTGTATTTTGGCCAAGGGCTTACTTGGAAAGTTACTTTTAGGAATTAGGGTTTTAAGAGGTACTGTAGCGTTACTGTAGCCGTACTGTAGCCGCGGTACTGTAGCGTGACACATTCATCAGGGGCATTTTGGGTAAAAGGGGGCTTTATTTTGGCTAGGGTTTTAATTAGGTTTAGTTTAAATACTCCTTGTAGCCTCATTTGAAGATCAGACAATATTGAATTTTATTTGTGAGTTGAGTTTTCTCCTCTTGTTCTTGATTGAACTCTTGAACTTATTAAAGGTAAATCACAACCTTTGTGGCGTTCCTTCTTTGTAATCTGGGTTCTTGAGACGGGTTCTTCAACGGGTCTAGATTTTAATATAATCTAGGTTCTTGAAACGGGTTCTCATCGGGTCTAGATTCTCCATCCTTGACTTGATTTTTGGCTTTCTTGGGGAGTTTTCAAATTGATTGTGGGTTCAAGGGAATTCATTCCCACGGGTTCATATCATTTGGTATTCAGAGCAAGGTTTCCAATCAGGTCTTATTCTATCTTTTATTTCTTGCATATTTAATTCTAGGGCTTCATTGTTCTAGGATTGATTACAAAAAAAAAAAAAAAATAGTGGTGGTTAGCAGACTTCTTCACTATTGTTAGGGTTGCTGAAAATCATTGTTCTAGGGTTTTTGTTGGCTGAAATCTCTTGTTCTAGGGGCTGCCGTATATCACTTGCCCAAGGGTTTCTGAGTTATTGTTAGGGTTTTCTCAACTGCTTATTCTTGTTTGTGATCAAATCAGTTGGTGAAAAGAAAAGAAAAGAAAAGAAAAGAAAAGAAAAGAAAAGAAAGGAAAGGAAAAGAAAAGAAAAGAAAAGAAAAGAAAGGAAAAGAAAAGAAAAGAAAAGAAAATTCGAAAAAAAAAAAAAAAAAAAAGGACGAAGAAGAAGAAGAAGGAGAAGAAGATAAGGAGAGCTAGCATATTTAAAGGTTGCTACATAGTTACAACAAAGATAAAGAAAAAACATTTGTTTATTGAGTTTTATCGTCAAAGGGGCTGAATACATATTTGTACTTGGTATCTTGTTCTATAATTACTCTTTCCCTCATATAAATTCCTTGAGTCCCGTGTCGTTTTATTCCTTCCTTGTTTCTTGGATCTATATTACTGGTTGGAATAATACAAGGTTGTATTGTCTTGATTTAGTTCAACTAGTTCTTAAAGAACTTGAGCGGGAAAACTATCGAGGTAAAAGGCAAGAGAGTGTGAGACTATTATCGGGGAAAAGCCAATTACGAGTGAAACACGAGTGGAATGCCATTATTCGAGCGTAAACACGTAAGGGAGTGTGTGAGGTTTTTCCACTAACATTCATTTGTGCAGCACTTTACAATGTCTCATCGGAGTCGCTCTTCACCAAAGGGGATGGTAGATAACTCATCATTTGTGTTGCAATCCATGCAACAACAGTTTGAGCGGCTGAACTTGGTGTTAGGTGAAGTGAGGGAAAGGATGGATCATCAAGAAGTGGTAATTAGAAATTTACAAGGCAGGAGAGATAGGAGGAGGAGTGAACCTTGTATTGAACATAACTGTAAGAATGAAGGGTATGGTGAGTCTCTTGTTGCCAGGCATGCTCTCAATATACAAATTAAGATGGATGATACAGAGAAGCAGAGCGAGAACATTTTTCATACTAGATGCCACATCAATAACAAGGTATGTAGTATGATCATTGAGTTGCGGAGTTGTATTAATTTGGCTAGCACTACTTTAGTTGAGAAATTGAATTTACCTACCTTAAAACACCCTAGACCATACATGTTGCAGTGGTCGAGTGATTGTGGGGAGGTTAGGGTCAATAAGCAAGTGCTAGTTACTTTTTCAATTGGAAAATACCAGGATATGGTCCTTTGTGATGTAGTGCTTATGCATGCTGGTCATATTTTGTTGGGGAAGCCATGGGAGTATGATAGGAAGGTGATCCATGATGGGTTAAGGAACATGTACAGTTTTGAAAAGGATGGAAAAACAATCAAACTTGCTCCTTTAACTCCAACACAAGTCCATGGGGACCATTTGAAACTGAAAAGTGAGGTGGCTCAAAAAAGAAAGAGTGAAAATGAGTGTGATCAAAAAAGAAAAAGTGAAAAGGAGATTGAGTTAAAAAGCAAGAGTGAAAGTGAGATTGAGAAAAAAAGAAATGGTGGGGCCGAAAACGAGAGAGAGAGTAAAATGAGAGAGATAAAAGATGAGGGTGAGGTTGAAACCTCAAGAGAAAGAGAGAATGAGTTGAAAAACAGTTGTCAGGTCGAGAGTTCAAAAAGAGATGAAGGAAAGGAGAGTGACAGAAAAAAAAAGAGTGAAAAGCAAAAAGAGAGTGAAAAAGAAAAGAATTGTGGAAAGAAAAGAGAGAGTGAAGAAAGTGAGAGAAAAACAAAAAGAAATGTGAGTTTTTATGCTAAGGCGAGTCTTAATACTAACGAACTTGACGTGTCTTTGCCTAGTGTTATTGTCTTTGTGTTGCAGGGATATGAGGTTATGTTTCCTAGAGGTGTGTTTAGTGGATTGCCACCTATTAGGGAGATAGAGTACTACATTGATTTTGTGTCAAGTGCGACAATTCCTAACCGACCTTTCTTTGAAGAACATGAGTCTTTTTCACACTTGAAGGGACAAGGTAAGTCGTTGACTATAATGCATGCTAAGCGGGAGGACTGTGTTGAGACTTTTCCTCATGTATTCAAATACACACAAGGTATGGAAAATTTTGTGGTTGATGCTTTAGCAAGAAGGTACGTCCTTATCTTCATTTTAGATGTAAAATTGTTGAGACTTGCATATAATAAGGAATTGCATGCTAATGATGATAACTTTGCTAGTGTCTATGGAACATGTGAAAAAGTATCGTTTGGTAAGTTCTATAAATTAGATTGGTACTTGTTTAGAGAGAATAGATTTTGTGTGCCAACTAGTTTTATGCTTAAGTTGCTTGTGTGTGATAGACATGGTGGTTTGTTGGGTAACTTTGGTGTAAGGAAAACTTTCAACATGTTGCATGAACATTTGTGGAAGTATTACTTGCCATTCATTGAGTTTGCATATGATTGGAGTGGTGTAAGAAAAACTTCAGGTGTGTTTCATGAACATTTGTGGGAGTATCTTTTGCCATTCATTGACTTGCTACATGAACATTTGCGGGAGTATCATTTGCCCTTATTAGAGTGTGCATATAAAACCTTGCATACTACTATTTCTTATTCTCCATTTGAGGTTGTTTATGGTTTTAATCCACTTACTCATTTACCTCTGATGGCTTTGCTTGTTGATGATAGGAGTAGCTTGGATGAACATTTTCAATTTCTTGAGAAAATTAATGACAATACACGTGAAGCAGATCTTTCAAGTAAGTATCAAGTTTTTGCTATTTTCAATGTTACTAACATTTTTCCTTTTGATCCAGGTGGAGATTCGAGGTCGAATCCTTTTGAGGAGAGGGGGAATGATGGGAACCAAGGTGGGCCTAGTCTTAAAGATCATTTGTAAATTCTAGATGGGCCAATTACAAGATCAAGGACCAAGAAGATCAAGGAAGCAATGCACGGATTGGTGCAATCCACTTGGGATGAAGCTAGCAAGAGCCCAACACTCAAGATGGGCTTGAAAGAAGGAGAACCAGCTTTGATCCACTTGATTCAAGCTGTGGAAGACATGGCTTAGAGATAGGGCCTATTGTTATTTGAGACTTCAAATTTGGTTAAATGATTTATTTTATTAGTTTAGAATAAGTGGGCTTGAAGATGTCTGGCCCACACATCTTATTTTCAATGAACTAGAGTTTTCAAGAAGGCCTTGTATTTTGGCCAAGGGCTTACTTGGAAAGTTACTTTTAGGAATTAGGGTTTTAAGAGGTACTGTAGCGTTACTGTAGCCGTACTGTAGCCGCGGTACTGTAGCGTGACACTGTTCATCAGGGGCATTTTGGGTAAAAGGGGGCTTTATTTTGGCTAGGGTTTTAATTAGGTTTAGTTTAAATACTCCTTGTAGCCTCATTTGAAGATCAGACAATATTGAATTTTATTTGTGAGTTGAGTTTTCTCCTCTTGTTCTTGATTGAACTCTTGAACTTATCAAAGGTAAATCACAACCTTTGTGGCGTTCCTTCTTTGTAATCTGGGTTCTTGAGACGGGTTCTTCAACGGGTCTAGATTTTAATATAATCTAGGTTTTTGAAACGGGTTCTCATCGGGTCTAGATTCTCCATCCTTGACTTGATTTTTGGCTTTCTTGGGGAGTTTTCAAATTGATTGTGGGTTCAAGGGAATTCATTCCCACGGGTTCATATCAGAGGGGGAAAGAGAAGAACAAAGAGGAAAAAGAAGTTAGGGTCTTCTATCTTAAGACCAAAACGACGTAGTTTTGGTGGGAGGCCTGGGCTTTACTCATCAGCTAAAGGGCACACACACACGGGCTGGGCCATAATCTTGCCTCCACTCACACTAAGAAGAACCCACTTAAACCACATACTTCTGCTCTACGTCACTTAAAAGACATGCATTTCCAAACTTGGGCTTCACATCCCCCCCGCCCCCCTTAAAAGAATTCCGTCCTTGAAATTAGCTTAGCCAACTACAAATAGTTCCCAAGAGCTCATCAAGTTAAATAATCTTTGCCTCTATTTCTATAAGTTATAGTATTAGCACGACTAGTTCCTTCAATAGCACATCACGATTAGAACTTCAAGGTGGCCATGCAGTTCAAAATCTCAACTCAACAAGAAACTACTCTACAGCACCCATCAATCCTAATACTCCATTACCTCATAAATTAGATTATGCTAACCACCGTTGATGCCTAAGCTTCAACTTCCAAGCCTTTTTACACCACACTTTGGTGACCTAACAGTCCCTTCTCTAGTTATCCATCAATGTCCATTCTTCTCCTCCAGCCAAACGCTCCATCTCCAAATGAAGTATAGCCTCAAATTTTAAAATTCCTATGTGACCTCAAGTCACAACTAATTCTTGAAGATAACCACGAAAATTACTACCAGCCATCAATTCACTATGTATCATGCTTCAGTTGCGCACTCTGATCATCTCACCATAAGGCTAAGGCTATGATCTCTTGAATTTAACATTGTCGTATCAAATCCACTTCAACACCTACTGAGGCAAATCCTTCCAAGTTTATAAGAGAACAAAACCTCTTCTCTACAAAATTTATACGCACTCACATAAATTATGAGTCGACCATTTGCATCCTTAGTCAAAGCCAAAACTCCTCGATAATGCACACGTTATCAATTACTACATACTACTACCAATCGACCTATGCACTCCAAAAGGTAGAAGTAAAAAATCATGGGTCAAGGTTGACTCTTTAAAAGATTCTATCAAGAACATTATTTCCAACAGTTTCCTTGAAGTGATCTAAAAACATAGAAACTCATACACCAAGTCAAGCCCATGTCATAGATAAGGTTGAGTAGTCAAAACAAAGCGGTCAGAAGTCAAATGCGGTGAGGTGAAGGTCGGGATTTACTCTAAGGTTTCCCAGCAGTGAAAGAAAATCGATCCAATGAATGAAGTCAAAATTTGTCACAAAAGGTTTGCTTCGCCAAGTGACTAAAGAACAATATGGTTCGCAACGAGAAATAGGGAAAAACGTCACAACGAAGTAGTT
>NC_054596.1:24490110-24575110 GCF_004785595.1 Juglans microcarpa x Juglans regia | reverse complement strand
TGTAATCTAGGTTCTTGAGACGGGTTCTTCAACGGGTCTAGATTTTGATATAATCTAGGTTCTTGAAACGAGTTCTCATCGGGTCTAGGTTTTCCATCCATTGACTTGAATTTGGCTTTCTTGGGGAGTTTTCAAATTGATTGTGGGTTCAAGGGATTTCATTCCCGCGGGTTCATATCATTTAGTATTCAGTGCAAGGTTTCGAATTAGGTCTGATTCTATCTTTTATTTCTTACATATTTCATTCTAGGGTTTCATTGCTCTAGGATTGATTAGAAAATATATATATATATATATATATATAGTGGCTGTTGTATTTCTTCACTATTGTTAGGGTTTCTGACAATGAGTTAGACGCTAACTTACAAGGATTTCTAAACGAGCGAATAAGTTAGAAGCTAACTTATAGTGACAAACTAAATGCACGAATAAATGGGAAAAATGTAAGGAGATATTTACAAACGTTAGAAAATCCTCACTAATAGTTTAGAAACATAAAAATACCGACTTAGAGTAAAATTATTTCCATTTTACTCCTCTAAATGTGGAAAATTGACCATTTTACTCTTAAGGATTTCACATCCTAACTCCAAAACTCACCAAAATTTACATTCCTCAAGTAAATTTTGTCCTAAATCCAAATATCTAATTAGAAAAATTTAAAACACATCACAATTAGGTTAAACATGCATAGGCCAAATCTCTTGATTCTTGTTATAATTCTATCAAACTTCAATTCTCATGCTTAAACCGAAATATGCAAAATACAATATGTCCAAATAACATAATAAAACAACCAATAAAACTCACATGACAAAGACCACAAATTTCTTCAATAGCAAACTTCAAATTTTTAATCTTAAGCACAAGTTTCTTCAAATTTCTTCCCCAAGTCAAAGCGGCTAGGGTTCACAGCTCCCCCACTAGAAGTTGCCTCCTTGTATCCCACCAAATGCAAGCTTCTCCTTGAGAAAAGGTACCCAGCGTATAGTACCTTTTGGTACTCCGTGCATCCGCAGATCTCATATCTCCTTTCCAGATCGATAATCCCCTTTTCCGCCCTCAGTAGCCCTTCGTTACCAGAAAATTTCGGGTATTTGTGAACTAGAAACTTCTCATACGAACAACCCCTAACTTTGAGTCTAGTTGCATGCACTTGTTGTTGTTGACGTCTAAGCATGTTAGCAGGAGACGTATAGTTTTAGCTAATCCTTACCCTCTTTCCATTGCAGGGTTCTTTGGTACTCTACAACGCATCATGTGTTACTTCTAGAAACATATTTGTACACATATTAGATACACAAACTAACTGTTATACATAGGAAATTCAAGCCTAAAGAATGACTAAAATTTCAATCCTATACTCTGGTAGAAGAATTCCTAGGGACATGTGGGTTTAACCTAGAGTCGTATTGCTATATCACTTGTGACGATCCCAGATTTCGCTTGGGATTTGGCAGACTTTGAAGCATCGGGACATGGAATACAAGGTTACCTACTCCGGTTCATGACAAATAAAGATGTAATGCACCTAAAATGCATATAACAATATACAATATTCGTAACGGATAATTTGTTTTTCTTTGACCAATACTATGTACCAAAGTAACATATCCCACAATATAGACATACTTCCTAACATCCACATAACAGATGTTCAAAAGTTATAGTGTATGTCCAAAGATCTATAACATCGTGAGTACTGGAGACAATGCTTGATAAGTACATATGTAAATACTACTAAAATATACTAGGCTGGTCATTTGTTCAACTTGGCCGTGGAAGCCAACATACTAATGATGAAAGGAAGCATTGAGGCTATAAGCTTTGCATCGTTGCGTTGATGCCTAATCGACCTCTCCAATCAACTGTCGGTCGCATCTCCCAATCTTGGCACATGATGTACCATTTATGGGGGAATGATAGTTGGGACTACCTAGTGAGATTGAATTACCAATCTCAGCAAGTTAACAACCAACTTAAACTAACAGTATAAGGATGCATGCGTGACACATTAAAAGACATGAATGCTAACGTGAACATGAATAAGCATGACACGACTTAGCAAATAGCATGACATGTACTGACATGACATAAACTGACATGAACTTGTACTGAACTGACATAACTTGAAACTGAATATGAACTAAAAGTGAAATTGAACATGAATTGAAATTGACATGAACTAAACATGAAACTAAACATGAACTAAACTTGAAATTGAACTTTAATAGGGCGTGAAATTGAACATGAAATCTGACAATCAGAATGATTTTGCGAGCTGTTTCGTATGGAATAATGTACAGTTAGAATGATTCCGCCCAACATATTTAGTTAGAGATACTTAGACAATTAGAATGATTGTGCCATGAGTATTTTAAACGAGATACCCTAACAATAAAAATGATTATGCTAGGAGTACCTAGTAATAGCTTTAAATGAAAATACTCTGACAATCAGAATAATTTTGTCGTAAGCATTTTAGTAGAGGTACTCTAACAATTAGAATGATTACGCCAGAACTACCTTGCGTGAATGATCAATAGAGATACTCAGACAATCACAATGATATGCCACTTGTATCCCAGGTATGACTGACTGAGAAAATATTATTTTTTTGTAACATATTCTGTACTCGAGACATGATATGAATTGAAATGAAATGACAGATGACATGCCAAAACGTAATGTGACATGTACGTGTGATGAATAACATGGCGTAACATGAAACAAATAAACATTTCGTTACATGGCGTATCTTGTAACAGATAAACTTCTCATGACAAAGCATAATGTTTAACAGATAAACTTCTCATGACAAAGCATAATGTGTAACAGATAAACATGTAATGACACAACATACTATGTAATAGATAAATATTTTGTAACATAGCTTAATGTGACATGTATAAGAGCATAAGAACATGAATAACTATTCTCTTACAAACACACATACTCAATACCATGACACTAAGTTAAAGGCTAAATATGACATTTATGACGTTTATAATAAGCATAATAAGTATGGATGATGGTTTCTTACCACCACAAATACACAAGTATCCTGAAAATAAGTTAGAGGTTAACTTACAGTGATTGAAGCGTGACAAAAATAAGTGTGAAGAATAGGAACTGTAAGAAGACATTTCTACAGGTTAAAAACTCCTTACTAGTGAACTTAGAAAAATAAAATTATTGACTTCGAATAAAATTACCATTTCACCCATACTTGTGGGAAAATGACCATTTTACCCATAACTTAGGGATTTCATACCCTAACTCCAAAATTCACCAAAATTTAATTTACTTAAGTAAATTTTGTCCCAAATCCAAATATCTAATTAGAAGAATTTGAATAAAAAATTAACTATAAGAACCAAGCATGGGCCAAAACACACTAAGACTAAAATCCTTGATTTTTGTTGCAATTCTTCCAGAGTAGCACATCACAAAGGGGGAGAGCAGATAACTCATCCTATGTGTTGCAAGCCATGCAACAACAGTTTGAGCGGTTGAACTTTGTGTTGGGTGAAGTGAGAGATATGATGGATCATCAACAAGCAGCGATTAGAAATTTGCAAGGTGGGGACAGATAGGAGGCGACGTGAGAATAGAGTTGAAAATGAGTATGAGAATGAGGGAGATGGTGAGGATGAGGAAGACTAAGCATCTGAAGTTGGGTCGGGTAGACATGGAAGAGTTAGGCGTGAAAGACTACTTGAGGGGAATCTCAGGGGTCGGGATGGTGTACATAGACCTTGGGAGCATCAAAATGAAAATACCATCTTTCCAAGGTAGAGCTGATCCTGAGGTTTATCTAGAGTGGGAGAAAAAATAGAGTTGGTGTTTGATTGCCATAATTACTCTGAGGAGAAGAAAGTGAAGTTGGCGGTAATTGAGTTCACTGATTATGCTATTATTTGGTGGGATCAATTAGTGACCAATAGGAGGAGGAATTATGAAAGGTCAGTAGAGACATGGGTATAGGAGTGTGGAGGATTACCATAAGGAGATGGAGGTGGTGATGATTCGGGCTAATGTAGAGGATGACCGGGATGCCACCATGCCTAGATTTTTTAGTGGTTTGAATAGGGACATAGCTAATGTGATTGAATTGCAGCATTATGTGGAGATAGAAGAGATGGTGCACATGGCTATGAAGGTGGAGAGACAGTTAAAGAGAAAAGGGACAGCAAGGTATACTTCGGTTTCTAGCACTACTTGGAAATCAAAATGGAATAGGAATGATCCAGCTGAAGCAAAGAGCAAAGAGAAAGACCGAACCACCTAAGGGAAAAGATGAGGGAACTAGCAACAAACCCAAGGTAGAATCCCAAACTTCATGGAATAGAGATATTAAATGTTTTAAGTGTTTGGGTTCAGGGCACATTGCTTCTGAACGGCCAAATAGGAGGGTGACGATTATATGTGACAATGGGGAGGTGATGACTGAGAGTGAGGATGATAGTGATGAGGTGCCCGAGTTTGTTGATGCTAGTGATGATGATGGAGTGATATACCCCGTGACCGGTGAGTCTATTGTTGCCAGGCGTGCTCTCAATGCACACATTAAGGTGGATGATGCAGCTGAAGTTGAACTCCAAGCCAGGTCTATGAGGACCAACTGAAATTGAAAAGTGAGGTTGCTCAGAAAAGAAAGAATGAAAATGAAAGTGATCAAAAGAGAGAGTGAAAATGAGAGTGATCAAAAAAGAAAGAGTAAAAAAGTGATTGAGCAAAAAAGAAAGAGTGAGAGTGAAAATGAGGATAAAAGAAAGAGTGAAAAAGAAAGTAGAGAGGTGGCTGAGAGTAAAGAAAAAAAAAGTGGAGCCACGAGAGAAAAAAGAAAGAGAGTCTGCAGAGAGAAAAGGAAAGGCAAAAGTACGTTTCTATGCAAGAGAGAGTGAGGTTAAGGGGGCTTTCTTCGCAGATCGCCTTACGATATTTCTTGTCTATAAAGAGTCCTATCTTACTCTTGATGAAATTAACCAGTCTCTTCCTAGTTTGGCTATTTCTTTGTTGTAGGAGTTTGATGATGTATTCCCGGAGGAGATGCCAAATGAGTTGCCACCCATTAAAGGCATTGAGCACCAGATTGATTTTGTGCCCGGGGCTGCCATTCCAAACCGACTAGCCTATAGGAGTAATCCAGAGTAGACAAAGGAGCTTTAAAGGCAAGTTGAGGATTTGATGGGCAAGGGGTACGTGAGGGAGAGCATGAGCCCTTGTGCAGTATCAGTGCTACTAGTGCCAAAGAAGAATGGGATGTGGAGGATGTGCGTCGATTGCAGGGCGGTCAACAATATCACGATAAAGTATCGCCATCCCATTCCTAGATTGGATGAATTGCATGGCTCATGTATTTTCAATAAAATTGATATTAAAAGTGGGTACCATCAAATTAGAATAAAAGAGGATGTGATGAATGGAAAACTGCTTTTAAGACTAAGTATGGGCTTTATGAATGGTTGGTTATGCCATTTGGACTTACAAATGTGCCCAGTACTTTCATGAGATTAATGAACCATATCCTACGTGCATTCATAGGCAAGTTTGTGGTTGTGTACTTTGATGATATCTTAGTGTACATCAAGGACTTAAATGAACATATTAAGCATTTGAATTATGTGTTTGACGTGTTGAGATGTGAGAAGTTGTATGCTAATTTCAATAAATGTGCCTTTTGCATGGAAAAAGTTGTTTTTACTTGGTTATGTTGTTAGTACAAAAGGTATTGAGGTGGATGAAGAGAAAGTCAAGGCCATCAAGGACTGGCCAATGCCGAAAAGCATCACTAAGGTAAGAAGAAGCTTTCATGGCTTAGCTAGCTTTTATCAACGTTTTGTTAAATACTTTAGCACTATTGCTGCACCACTCACTAAGGTAATTAAAAAGAATGTTGGGTTTCATTGGGAGGCTAATCAAGAGAATGCTTTTGCCACTATTAAAGAAAGGTTGTGCTCTTCACCTATTTTAGCATTAACTGATTTTAACAAAGCTTTTGAGATTGAATGTGATGACTCAGGAATAGGGATTAGAGCCGTTTTGATGCAGGATAGGCGGCCCATAGCCTTCTTCAATGAAAACCCTAGATATGCATATATAACTTATGTATGGATGCTAAGTTCCATCATTATGTGGTAAAGAAAAATTGTTTCTTTACATTTTCTCTAATATGCATCAAAAGCAAAACATATGTTGGACCTTAAGTCTCAATCCTCCCTTGAGAGTGTGCCTTTGTATGCGTATATTCTTTGGTTGTTGCAGAAGTTAATTTGCGGATAAAATGCATTTATGTGGCTCCTACATAAACATTGTTAGAAAATAGTTAGGGACTTTGTGCATGTATATGATGCCATCAGGTCAGAAATCCATGTATAAATTTTACATAAATCTTCAGTTGACTTGACTTTGAGCAAGTAATTTGAGGGTATCTTAACTCTCACAATCTGTCTGTCTCTTCTTTTCTTCAGTATTGGACTATAATTTTGTGCATAGTTCTATTCTGGGTATGGCCTCATCGTTAGAGATTGAAATTGTAAAGTCATATCACTTTTTTGATCATTTGAAAATTACTCTTTAGTTTGTATCCATGTGCAGTGATTTATATACCTACATGGGTAGTGACATTTTTAAGTCTGTGATTTATATAGTCAGTTGGTGTGGGTGGTTTTATTAGAGTCAAATAATTGTTGTTTTATGTTTTTTGTTTCTTCAAATCTTCTCTTGAGTTTAAACAATAGAAAGACTTGTAGTTTGGTAGGGGGATGAGTGAAAATGTAAGAAAAGGACTCTATTCCAAAATTTGGCTTAAATTGAGTGGCGGATCCTTGATTTATGTGCCAAATGGGACTGTGTCCACTGTCCACTAGCAGTGTGGCGCCCCGAGCCCCTGCTTGGGATTTGATGGAAATTGGAACGTTGCGACATGCAACACCAGGGTTAGCTGCCCCTCGTACATGACAGATAAGATGCAATGCACCTATTGATAACTAACAATATGCAATATATCACAGCGGAAAGTCAACTTCAGTCAATTTAAATGAAACATTAGTCATGGTACTGAAAACATAAGATCCCAATTGTAATGACCCAATTCAATATTACAAGGGATAATTACGGATATTTTATTGGATTCGATAATTAGGTTTTTCTTTAGTTAATACTTTTATGGATGAAGTAGGATTAAATTGTTATTTTATTAATTTGGGATATATTTTAAGAAAGGTTTCTAGATAATGTTTAATTTTTGTTTTTTTTAATTTCTCCCCTATCCCGTACATCTATTCCTATATTGTTAGATTTCCAGTTTGAATAAGACTTTTAGATAAAACCATTAACCTTTTCAATATTTGTAATCTCGTGGGATTGGATCCTTTCACCCTTCACGCCTCAATCCTCTTAGTCTATGTTTCTTTATTGTCATCCATTTAGTTTCCCTATGATCCACGATACCTCCCTTTAGCCTACCTATAAAACGATCCTGAGACCCTCCAAACACAACACAGAAAATCCACAGAGAAAGAAACCCATTCTCACAGCAAGCCCCTCGTTGTAGACAACACCACCGAACCTTTCGCTTCATACTAGCCAACGCAGACCACTTAGCCCGATAGAACCACCATACCCCATAAGCCAAGTGCACACAACCTCCCTCCACCGTAAACCATTGAAAATAACCTCACTTGCCGAGTTGGTCCACGTCATGATGGGAACCAAGGTGGGTCTAGTCTTAAATATCATTTTCAAATTCCAGATGGGCCAATTACAAGATCAAGGGCCAAGAAGATCAAGGAAGCAATGCACAAATTGGTGCAATCCACTTGGGATGAAGCTAGCAAGAGCCCAACACTCAAGATGGGCTTGAAAGAAGGAGAACCAGCTTTGATCCACTTGAAAACCCTAGTCTCCAATAACAATAGGCACTATCTCTAAGTCATGTCTTCCACAGCTTGAATCAAGTGGATCAAAGCTGGTTCTCCTTCTTTCAAGCCCATCTTGAGTGTTGGGCTCTTGCTAGCTTCATCCCAAGTGGATTGCACTAATCTGTGCATTGCTTCCTTGATCTTCTTGGCCCTTGATCTTGTAATTGGCCCATCTGGAATTTGCAAATGATCTTTAAGACTAGGCCCACCTTGGTTCCCATCATTCCCCCTCTCCTCAAAAGGATTCGATCTCGAATCTCCACCTGGATCAAAAGGAAAAATGTTAGTAATATTGAAAATAGCAAAAACATGATACATACTTGAAAGATCTACTTCATATGTATTTTCATTAATTTTCTCAAGAAATTGAAAATGTTCATCCAAGTTACTCCTATTATCAACAAGCAAAGCCATCAAAGGTAAAGGAGTAAATGGATTAAAACCATAAACGACCTCAAATAGAGAATAAGAAATAGTAGTATGCAAGGTTTTATATGCACACTCTAATAAGGGCAAATGATACTACCGCAAATGTCCATGTAGCAATTCAACGAATGGCAAATGATACTCCCACAAACGTTCATGAAACACACCTAAAGTTTTTCTGACACCACTCCAATTATATGCAAACTCAATGAATGACAAATAATACTTCCACAAATGTTCATGCAACACGTTAATGAATGACAAATGATACTTCCACAAACATTCATGCAATACGTCAGTGAATGGCAAATGATACTCCCACAAACGTTCATGCAACATATTGAAAGTCTTCCTTACACCAAATTTACCCAACAAACCACCATGTCTATCACACACAAGCAACTTAAGCATAAAACTAGTTGGCACACAAAATCTATTCTCTCTAAACAAGTACCAATCTAATTTATAGAACTTAACAAACGATGCTTTTTCACATGTTCCATACACACTAACAAAGTTATCATCATTGGCATGCAATTCTTTATTATATTCAAGTCTCAACAATTTTGCATCCAAAATGAAGATAAAGACATACCTTCTTGCTAAAGCATCAACCACAAAATTTTCCATTACTTGTGTGTATTTGAATACATGAGAAAAAGTCTCAACACAGTCCTCCCGCTTAGCATGCATTATAGTCAACGACTTACCTTATCCCTTCAAGTGTGAAAAAGACTCATGTTCTTCAAAGAAAGGTTGGTTAGGAATTGTCTCACCTGGCACAAAATCAATGTAGTACTCTATCTCCCTAATAGGTGGCAATCCACTAAACACACCTCTAGGAAACATGACCTCATATCCTTGCAACAAAAAGACAATAATACTAGGCAAAGATAAGTCAAGTTCGTTAGTATTAAGACTCGCCTTAGCATAAAAACTCACTTTTCTTTTTGTTTTTCTCTCACTTTCTTCACTCTCTCTTTTCTTTCCATAATCTTTTTCTTTTTCACTCTCTTTTTCCCTTTCACTCTCTTTTTGCTTTTCACTCTCTTTTTTTTTGTCACTCTCTTTTCCTTCATCTTGTTTTGAACTCTCGACCTGACAACTGTTTTTCAACTCATTCTCTCTTTCTCTTGAGGTTTTAGCCTCATCCTCACCTTTTCTCTCTCTCATTTTACTCTCTCTCATTTTCGGCCTTACTATTTCTTTTTTTCTCAATCTCTCACTTTCACTCTTGTTTTTTAGCTCAATCTCCTTTTCACTTTTTCTTTTTTTATCACACTCATTTTCACTCTTTCTTTTTTGAGCAACCTCACTTTTCAGTTTCAAATGGTCCCTATGGACTTGTGTTGGAGTTAAAGGAGCAAGTTTGAATGTTTTTCCATCCTTTTCAAAACTGTACATGTTACTTAACTCATCATGGATCACCTTCCTATCATACTCCCATGGCTTCCCCAACAAAATATGACCAGCATGCATAGGCACTACATCACAAAGGACCATATCCTGGTATTTTCCAATTGAAAAAGTAACTAGCACTTGCTTATTGACCCTAACCTCCCCACAATCACTTGACCACTGCAACATGTATGGTCTAGGGTGTTTTAAGGTAGGTAAATTCAATTTCTTAACTAAAATAGTGCTAGCCAAATTAATATAACTCCGCAAATCAATAATCATACTACATACCTTGTTGTTGATGTGGCATCTAGTATGAAAAATGTTCTCGCTCTGCTTTTCTGTATCATCCATCTTAATTTGTATATTGAGAGCATGCCTGGCAACAAGAGACTCACCATACTCTTCATTCTTACAGTTACGTTCAATACAAGGTTCACTCCTCCTCCTATCTCTCCTACCTTGTAAATTTCTAATTACCACTTCTTGATGATCCATCCTATCCCTCACTTCACCTAACACCAAGTTCAACCACTCAAACTGTTATTGCATGGATTGTAACAGAAAGGATGAGTTATCTACCATCCCCTTTGGTGAAGAGCCACTCTGATGAGACATTGTAAAGTGCTAAACAAATGAATGTTAGTGGAAAAACCTCACACACTCCCTTACGTGTTTACACTCGAATAATGGCATTCCACTCGTGTTTCACTCCTAATTGGCTTTTCCCAGATAATAGTCTCACACTCTTGCCTTTTACCTCAATAGTTTTCCCGCTCAAGTTCTTTAAGAACTAGTTGAACTAAATCAAGACAATACAACCTTGTATTATTCCAACCAGTAATATAGATCCAAGAAACAAGAAACAATGAAGGAATAAAACGACACGGGACTCAAGGAATTTATATGAGGGAAAGAGTAATTATAGAACAAGATACCAACGACAAATATGTATTCATCCCCTTTGAGTATAAAACTCAATCAACAAATGCTTTTCTTTGTCTTTGTTGTAACTATGTAGCAACCTTTAAATATGCTACCTCTCCTTATCTTCTCCTCCTCCTCCTTCTTCTTCTTCTTCTTCTTCTTTTTTTTGAATTTTCTTTTCTTTTCTTTTCTTTTCCTTTCCTCTCTTTTCTTTTCTTTTCCTTTTTCTAATTGAATCACAAATAGAAATACTCAATTGTAAAAATCAAGCAATTGAATTGAAGCACACAAGAATTGACAACGAAATAGAAGAGAATCAATGGAACGACATTCCAAGCAATTGACAAACTCATATATGCATTAAACCCTAGAATTTTGAAACCCTAGGTGATGCAAATTTCTGCCAAACCCAAAACCCTCAGAATTTTGGCAGCCTACTTTTCGTTTTTGCAATTTTTTTTTTTTTTTTTTGGCAACTCTAGAAAAATGTAGCTCTAGAATTAAATTTAAGGATGCAAGAAATTAAAAGATAGAATCAGACCTGATTGGAAACCTTGCTCTGAATACCAAATGATATGAACCCGCGGGAATGAAATCCCTTGAACCCACAATCAATTTGAAAACTCTCCAAGAAAGCCAAATTCAAGTCAATGGATGGAAAAACCTAGACTCGATAAAAACTTGTGTCAAGAACCTAAATTATATCAAAATCTAGACCCGTTGAAGAACTCGTCTTAAGAACCTAGATTACAAAAGAGGAACGCCACAAAGGTTGTGATTTACCTTTGATAAGTTCAAGAGTTCAATCAAGAACAAGAGGAGAAACCTCAACTCACAAATAACATTCAATATTGTCTAACCTTCAAATGAGGCTACAAGGAGTATTTAAACTAAACCTAATTAAAATCCTGGCCAAAATAAAGCCCCTTTTTACCCAAAATGCCCTGAAAAACAGTGTCGCGCTACATTACCCGCGGCTACGATACGGCCACAATACCTCTTGAAACCCTAATTCCTAAAAAGTAACTTTCCAAATAAGCCCTTGGCCAAAATAGAAGGCCTTCTTGAAAACTTTAGTTCATTAAAAATAAGACGTATAGGCCAGGCATCTTCAAGCCCACTTATTCTAAACTAATAAAATAAATCATTTAACCAAATTGGAAGTCTCCAATAACAATAGGCCCTATCTCTAAGTCACGTCTTCCACAGCTTGAATCAAGTGGATCAAAGCTGGTTCTCCTTCTTTTAAGCCCATCTTGAGTGTTGGGCTCTTGCTAGCTTCATCCCAAGTGGATTGCACCAATCCGCGGGAATGAAATCCCTTGAACCCACAATCAATTTGAAAACTCCCCAAGAAAGGCAAATTCAAGTCAATGGATGGAAAAACCTAGACCCGATGAAAACTTGTTTCAAGAACCTAAATTATATCAAAATCTAGATCCGTTGAAGAACTCGTCTCAAGAACCTAGATTACAAAGGAGGAACGCCACAAAAGTTGTGACTTTTATTCATATCACGTCGTTTCCTCCACACACAACACCCTTCCCACAACCCCTCCAGCAAACCACCCATGCGGCAACCACTAGGCACATTCTACAGCCTCGCCACCCCGAAGCCAAGCCAACCACATCGCAGCTGCACTGAGAACCATCGAGACGAAACCCAACCGTGATACACGAACAGGCCCTGTTCTTCACACCAAAAACAAAGCACGTACGTCCCCACTATGAGCCACAACCCAGCCACCCCACGGCACCAACTCCCTCCCCAAACATCACCACACTGCACTGAGAGTGCCGCTCGGCACCTCATGCCACCCCAAGCCGCCGCCCTCACTCAGTAAGCTCACGCTATCCTCCCCATGCATAGTGTCTTGGTGTTTACTTCTCTCCCATAATCTCTCTCTCATCACTCTCTCTCTCAGTTACATAGTCCCCTAGCTTGCCAGAGTGCCATGTCAAGTGCAACCCAGCCTCTCACGCCTAGCTCTCGATAAGACCTGATGTTCATCTACGTAGTTGTTTGAAACTTAAGTAACAATATGACAATTTTGCCCTTTGCGTTTAGTATGTAATGAGCCTAAGCAAGCGTATTAGGATCTTAATTATAGTTGCGTATTTTTTTTTAAATTACCATGAGGATATAGACACATATTTTATATTAGGCTGTATTCAGGTTATAAATCATTTTGAGCTTGGTAATATTTTATTCGAGCAATGGTGATGTTATTTAAGTGGGATAGGCTTGTTTCTTAAATAGACTTGTATTGAATTAAAATTAGGGTAAGTAAATATCAATTGGATGTCGATGAAATTAGGGAAATGATGGTATTTTAGGGATTAGTACAAGAATTAAAATAGGTTAATTTGAGCAATTCAGGGTTAAATATTTTAGCACGTGTTCGATTGGAAAATTTATGGAAATTACACTCATTGTATATAGGTGACTGATTACAAGTCAAAAGTAGTGGATTAGCGCTGCAAGGTAAGTAGCATGATCATACCCTTACACGTATGTACGGTAAACTGCTTGTCGTTTATAAAAATATTATGCATGTATACCCTCCATTGGAAGCCCTTTCTTATGTACTGTGATGACCCAAGCTTGCCTAAGCATGGCCCATAGATTTTATTCTTAGTTGTCATGGAATTTTGGGAGCTCTAGTTATTTTGGAAAGCCTTAGAGTTTTTGATTTAGCAACTTGAGGCCAAGAGGAGAGTAACCCTGGAATGCCTTGTGAATTTTGGCCCTATTTAGAAACCTAGGCCCAATGGCTTTAGGTCCATGACCCAAACCTTAGTCACTAGTGCCATGTGTCATGCATGTGTTGCACTATGAATCTAGACTTGATAGTGGGATAAGGGAAGCACTAAGAGGTCGCTTGCACACCTCTCCTAGAGAAATTGCCACTTGTCAGCATGCTAGAAACCTTATCATCCATCAAGGGACAAAAGAAACCTAGGAAGACTAAGAGATTTTCGGCTAGACTAATTGATGCAAACCAATGAGCCGAACATGCTGATCATACAAGTGGGAATGGAGCTGAACTTGCACAAGACCCTTTGTCACTTCCTAGTGGCCCAATTACAAGACTTAGAGCCAAACGTTTCAAGGAAGCACTAAATGGGCTAATCCAATAGAATTGGGCTGATTTTACAAAGACCAAGATGGGCTCAAATAATAATCAAGGCATAGTCTATGTCATCAAAGCAATTGAAGAGGCTAATTAGCAAGCAGAAATGTTATGCATGGTTTGACCATTAAAGGACATGAATTTGTTGAGTTTCAAGGATATTAAATAGGAGAATGAACAAGGTCTTGGCTTGATAGTATTTAGTTATTTTTAGAAGTCCAAGAGGCCTAAAAAACGTGGAGGCTTGTTTATGTTAATATTTGTGTTGCTTTTAAAGCTGTAGTGATGACTTGTCCTAGTCTTGGAGGGTTGTTCCAAGTATATAGAGGGATATTTTGAGTTTTAATATCATATTTGGATTTTAGAAGCTTATAGTCTTTGTGAGGTCTTGTGTTCCTCTTGGTTCTTCAAAGAACGCTTTGAACTTATCAAGTTAATCTTGTGGCGTTCAAGCTCCAAACTTATCACCTTGATTCTGGAGAGACTCTTAGCATTTCTTGGTGTGGCGTTTCAATCCTTCGTAGTCTTGGTTTCCATCTAGTTGAGTGACTAGTCAAGGCTCAACAAATCTTGTCTATACGATCTTGGGGTTCCAAGCCATCCTTGCTATCGGGTTTCATCAGTATTGTTGGTAGAGTTCATATCATTTTGGTACCACAACCAGGTTTTAAGATAAGTTTGACTATCTTTTATTTTCTTTCTATTTCCTATTCTTTGCTGTTAAAAAAAAAAAAAAAAAAAAAACTTTAGTATACAATTTCTGTACGAAAAAATCTTCCTTTCAATCTTGTTTCTCACCTTATTCAAGTTCTTGACCTTTTTTATGAGTTTTGTTTCTCATTTTTGAATTGCTGCTGGAGTGGAAAAAGGCAAGAGTGTGTGAGATCATAAGAGGGTAAAAGCCGTTTAGAGTGAAAACAAGAGAGCAAGTGTATCAATTCTTGAGTGAAACACGTGAGGGAGTGCTTGTGAGGATTCTAACGTTGTTTTGTAGATTTTAAACATGTCTAATAGTCAAGAAGAAGACAACCGAACAATTTCAACAACCTCCAGTTCCGAACCTCCAAAGGCAAGCGATGTTAGGGGAGATGAGGTGTATGTTCAGGGCTGAATTAGAACCTATTCACGAAAGGTTGGACAGGGTAGAAGTGGAAACTCCTAGGGGCCAGCAACATGACATCCCTAATAGACCGCAAGGTGGGCGTGTTCCGTGGCAGAATGATGAGGAAGAGGCAGAGTCGGAGGAGATTGATGGGCCATATTTGAACCGATAATAGTCTCACACTCTCTTGCCTTTTATCTCAAGAGTTTTCCCACTTAAGTTCTTTAAGAACTAATTGAACTCAATCAAGGAAAAGCAACCATGTTTTATCCCAACTAGTAATTAGGTCCAAGAAACAAGAACAAGAGTAAGACGGAAGGAAAAAAAAATGACACATGAATCATGGAAATTATACGAATGAAACAGTAACTATAAGACAAGATGCAGCCCCTTTGATGATAAGGCTCAAGAGAAATTTCGGTTTTCTTCCTTCTTTTTTTCTTTTTTTTTTCCCACCAACTGATTTGATCACAATCAAGAATATGCAATTGAGAAAACCCTAACAATAACTCAAAAACCCTAACACAAGTGCTATACGGCAGCCCCTAGAACAAGAGATTTTAGCCAACACAAACCCTAGAACAATGAGATTTAGAAACCCTAACAATAGTGAAGAAATACAACAGCCACTATATATATATATATATATATTTTCTAATCAATCCTAGAGCAATGAAACCCTAGAATGAAATATGCAAGAAATAAAAGATAGAATCAGACCTGATTCGAAACCTTGCTCTGAATACCAAATGATATGAACCCGCGGGAATAAAATCCCTCGAACCCACAATCAATTTGAAAACTCCCCAAGAAAGCCAAATTCAAGTCAATGGATAGAAAACTTAGACCCGATGATAACTCGTTTCAAGAACCTAGATTATATCAAAATCTAGACCCGTAGAAGAACCCGTTTCAAGAACCTAGATTACAAAGGAGGAACGCTACAAAGGTTGTGATTTACTTTTAATAAGTTCAAGAGTTCAATCAAGAACAATAGGAGAAAACTCAACTCACAAATAAAATTCAATATTGTCTAACCTTCAAAAGAGGCTACAAGGAGTATTTAAACCAAACCTAATTAAAACCCTAACCAAAATAAAGCCCCTTTTTACTCAAAATGCCCTGATGAACAGTGTCTCGCTACAGTACCCTCGGCTACATTATGACTACAGTAACGCTACAGTACCTCTTGAAACCATAATTCCTAAAATGTAACTTTCCAAATAAGTCCTTGGCCAAAATACAATGCATTTGCAAAATAAGCCCTAGCCAACATAAAGGCACTTTTTCCAAAAATGCCCCCGATGAACAGTGCCGCGGATTCTGTAGCTCGCTACAGTACTTGCTACAGTAAAACCCTAACCCTAGTTCAATAAAATAATAACTTTCCCAACATGCCCTTGCATATGCCCCCTTAGATTCTTTCCATAATAAACTAAATTATTCTAAACTAATAAAATAAGTTCTTTAAATAAATCAAACAAGTTGAAAGCCTTCAAGTGTCCAATGCCTTTAAGTCATGTTGTTGCCCTCTTCTATAGCTTATCAAATGAATGCAAACTTGATCTTCATCCCTCAAGCCCATCTTGAATGTTAGATTATAACAATCCTTGCGTTGCTTCATTGATCTTCTTAGCTCTTGATCTTGTAATTGGCACATCTGGAACTTGCAAAGGATCTTTAAGTCTAGGCCGACTTTGGTTCCCATCATTCTCCCCCTCTCCTCAAAAGGATTCGACCTCGAATCTCCACCTGGTTGCAGGTCCAAATTGAATTTTGAAGGATAATGAAATTTTTCATGGGCCTGCTATTTTAATAATTTCCTTAAATATTTTTGGGTCGGATGAAAATCTTTTTATGGGCTGATGATTTTATGGAACAAGTGTATTTTTTTTTAAGTTGAGTCGAGGCCCAAAACTTAGGGAAAAGGCCCATGGGCCAAATATTCTTTTTAAGTCTAAAGAGCCCAGGCCCATGGAAACGATTCTAGACTCCGTCATGCTCGGTTTCACGTCCATTTTCCATTTTCATGCGCATCCCTCCATCCTTTTTTCTCTAGGTTTGTATTTGTTTACTATATATATCTTATATATATGTTAAGCACCCTCAACCCTAGAATAAGTGCTACTTGTCCTCTTCTTGATTGAAGTGTCAAACCGAGATCTCCACTCCGCTACTGCTAGCGAGGACCCTTGCTGCCAACCACTGCGTCCATCGCGATCTCCTCTACACGACAGAAACAACCTCCATCTCCCTTCGTTTCCTTTCACAAAAAGCAGAGTGTGAATTTGCTTCCGTGATCCACTGCACCCCCTAGTGGAGCTGCCCAATTTGTCCACCCCATGTGAACCTCAATCCATACCTCACCACAGCAGCCTGCCATCGTTTTACCATAAAACACCAAACTGAAAGTCTCGATGTGCATCCAGTAAAAACTCCACCCCTGTTTTTACACCAAGAAATAGAGGTGTGCTTCCACCACCCAGTGAGCTAGCAACCATTAGTTGAACACGTCGACGCCACCTAAAGGAAGACGGAACCAACCTCAGCCACAGAACACGCTGACTAGCACAACCTCTTTGCCACCACACGCCACCTCTTTCTCTGCCTCACTCGCTCTCCCTCCCACTCATCCCTCTTTGCCTCTCTCGCTCTAGCCACCCAGTGTAGGCAGCTTCGCCGCCCACGCTCTCACTAGGTTGACAGTTGTGCACCAAGATATTCCAGCCCAACCCAGCCGTCGCACACGGCCCCTAACATCTCCTGGTGTAAGTCCCTGTCGCCGCTCATGTTTTGGCCTCTGTTTGTTCTTATTTTGTTGTTGTTTTTAGTTACTTAAAAAGGAAACGGTTATGTGTCTCGGGCAACCTGGTTTTATTTATTTGAACTTAGGTGCATATGGATTGATTTTGTTAAGTTGGTATTTTCAAGACACTGATATTTTTATCTGAATATTTATCAAGTAAATACCGCTAAATTTTTCGAATGATCAGTAAGAGCAAAATCTTATTTTGAATCCTTTTAAAAGAATATTTTTGATTTAAACAAAGGTATCATTTTCCCTTCTACTTATAATGATTTTGATATAGTTATGTTATTTAGTTTTATAAATTACAGTAAGATCCCAATCGTAAATAAGTTAGAATTTAATGTTTTAGTCGGAGTTATTAAGTTGGATATTGATTAGTCTAGAAAGTAATGTTGGTATTTTAGGAATTATGGGAATTTTAGGTTTTGAGGAATTAAAAATAGGTTATTTTAGAAGTTTTGGTTTAAATATTGAAATACAAGATTGATTGGAAATTTATGAAAATTTACGTGATTATCTTATAGGTGATGATTAATATTTGTTCGGCATGGTTGAGGAAATTTTTGAAAAGCTAAGAAGTCCAGGTAAGCGGAGCTCTTATGCTAGACTTTGCATAAAAATAAATAAAATAGGCTGAGGTTGATTTATCGAAAAATATGCATGCTTTGTTATGAAAATAAATTTGAAATGACCTTAGTTATCTGTTCTGTTCTGAAAATGTTCTGTACTCTAATATGATATGATGTAATTTCTGAAACCTCTGGCATGATATTCTGTTTTTATTCTGTTCTGACCTTACCACAGGTGTAAAACTGTGGCCTCTGTTTGGGTTGGTACCAACTTTTCTGTCTTTGGTACACCCACTTTGAAAACAAAGCGGTTTTCTGTGTAGTCTTTCCTATGTACACACTCGGGGCTCCGACAATAATAAGAGAAAGATTCACTTTCTGTTTCTGCTCGGTTGGCTGCCGGGCATTTTGAATTTTGAATAAGAATATTTTTGAACTTTCACTCTGATATCTTTGATAACAGGTTCTGACTCTGCATTCTGAAAATAAAAAAGCGTATTGTTCTACATTCTGAACTTTGTAAATGCTCATATTTGCATACTACTGTATGTTCTCTGCTTAATGAGTTGTTTATAACTCACCCCTTATCTCCAAATATTTCTTAGATTATTTTGATGGTTCAGCTGGAGAACAAGAGTATGAAGTTTTAGCAAGGTGTGATGGTCGTAGATGAATATGTACCTGAGAGTACAAGTACTTATTTGAGAGTTATAGTTAGTAAATTGATTATTTTCGGATATTTTGATGTGTTGGGTTAATGATATTTTTGAGTCTTTGTGGAGTTTCTAATTTAATTTATGGAGAATTTCTTTGTTGTTTCGGTGAAGGAACATGGATATTTGGGTTGAGCAAATGAATTAAAATCCTAACCAAAATAATGCCCTTTTACCCAAAATGCCCTTGATGAATAGTGTCGCGGCTACAGTACGCACAGCTACAGTAACCTCTTGAAACCCTAGTTCTTAAAAAGTAACTTTCCAAATAAGCCATTGGCCAAAATGCAAGGCCTTCCCGAAAACTCTAGTTCTTTTAAAAATAAGACGTGTGGGCCAAGCATCTTCAAGCCCACTTATTCTAAACTAATAAAGTAAATCATTTAACCAAATTGGAAGCCTCCAATAACAATAGGCCCTATCTCTAAGTCATGTTTCCCATAACTTGAATCAAGTGGATCAAAGCTTGTTCTCCTTCTTTCAAGCCCATCTTGAGTGTTGGGCTCTTGCTAGCTTCGTCCCAAGTAGATTGCATCAATCCGTGCATTGCATCCTTGATCTTGTAATTGGCCCATCTGAAACTTGCAAATGATCTTTAAGAGTATGCCCACCTTGGTTCCCATCACATTCAAGATCTGTCGATAGTACTTCATCGACCTAGGGGTATCCCTCCATTTTAATCACTCGTATGAGGACAGAGGAGTTCCACTAGGACATTACCCCGTCCCAGCATTTGGGGTCGTGATAAAAACTTTACTTTTTAAAAAAGACTATTTTCCTTTGAAAAAGGGTTTTCACGATCCCAATGCATGTGACATGACAATAAATCTTAGAACTTTTATGAGACACATGAATTACCAAAATGCTTCATCATAACCATGAGATGCCAAAATGCTTCATCATCATAAAATAAAACATCCATACATGCAATACATATCCCAGTACGACTTGAAAATATTAGGACATGCGAACATGTTCCTTTATAACAATTCAAGGCATTCATTCAATCAAAGGCATGCATTCCAATAATAAACATGTAAGGGCCGAAACCTTCAAACCCTAATATAACCAAAAATCGTTGTTATCACATAAATCCCAAGGTGCCAATAATCTCACTTCATTTATAAGATTGGCCGAAAGCTTTTATGTAGGGAAACATATATTCCAATCAACTTTCATGAACTTAGAATCTTCTAATGCATTGAACAAAACTTTTAATAAAGAGACCTCATGAGCACCGAAATATTTTCTTGTGTGAGTATGGGTGATCCTTTCATGATCTTAGTCCATGCCGAAATGGTGAAATAACAACATTCATGTTCAAACAACATAGAACATCCCGAAACCCTACATGACTTCTTACTCCATTTCTTTTCCACATTATACACATCTTCCATAAATCATTTCAATCATGCTTTAAACAATCATATCAAGAGATATTCATAGCACATAGAAGAACAATAATATCATAAATGACAATACCAAAACCGAAACAACCAACAAGTTCACAAGCCATATGCATAAAATATCCAAGTACAAGTTAGAGGTGTACTTACAAAAATCCGAAATATGTGTTTATAGCAAGCAAGCTAAAAACCTCATGTAATACTAATTAGGATCATTACTCGAGAAAAACTCTAACACATGTGTTCAAGTGTAGTGCTCCTTACACCTTTTTCTTTCCAAGAAAAACTCCAAGTTTTCGAACCCTTCTCTCATGAATCTGAAACTTATCTTCAATAAAAACCCTAGCTGCAAAACACTAGTGCCGTGACTCTTACATTTATCTTTCCTGAAGAAAATCCTAATCTAACCATGTGAGTGTAGGCATTGGTTCATGTGAAAGAACCTTTCAAAACACAAGCTAACTCCATCAAGCTCAAGTGTGTGGATGTTATAGCGCATAAGTTCCAGATGAACTATGCTTAAATCGAATTTTCCCTTCTTTCATGAAGCCGTGTGTTTAAAACAAGGAAAAGTTAGCTTCTTACCCTCCTTAGTTCCTCTTCATGAAAGTGTCCTCACTTTGCCTATCTATAAGAGAATGTTTGTGTGAGAAGAGAATATTGAAGTGAGTGTTTGGTTGGTGAGAAAATGATGGAAACTTGGCAGGAAATGTGTAGCGACCGAAATCCTCAAGAGAAAGCATAAAATGGCCAAAGGTTCTAGGGTTTTCGGTTCATCCCCTTTTATAGACATTCAAAAAGCTTCTTGCATGAAACAAGCTCATGCATTGATGCCAAGTGGTGTGTAGCCCTATGACCCCTTCCCATTGCTCATCATTTGATTGTGTTGGGAACCAAAAGCATCATTTCCTACATGCGGTGCCTCCTTCCAAAACCAAACTGACTTCCACCTTTTACCCTTCATCTCATGTCTTGGTTCAATGTATCTAATGGCTATAAGGTCATTCATCAGCTCAAATCCTCCTCAATCTCTTACATGTGTACATGAGTGCCAGGTGGCATGTAAGGAGTGTGGGTGTAAGTGCATGAGTTGCCGAACCCTTCTCTTCCCTAGGAGATCTTCTTTTCACTATACTTTTGGACAAATATGTGATTGGTCCCTTTTTGCAAAAAGAACCCTGCCCTAGTTGTCCACCTCAAGTGTTCTTACACAAAAAAATATTATTCTAGAAGCCCTTAGGCATGTAGCCTTCTTCCAACCTTGATCTTTCCCAAGAAAACTTTTTACCTACCTCTTAAGCATGTATGACACATGGCAAAAAGCTTCATCCCTTTCTCTTTGTTACTGTCCATGGCCTCTTTGCCTTCTGTAGGCTCTACTTTTCCTTAACCGCATCATTTCCTTCTAGAACCTCTTTCCTATAGTGACACGTGCCAAAAGCTTTCTTTGACAAGCAAAAATCTTCATCCATGCATGACACGTGGCAAAAAGAGACAAATTGTGCCATGTTAGAAACACTACCAGATTAATTAACAACTTCTCAAACTAGCAGATTAATTTTGATCTATGATGAGAGCCAAATCAATACCATTAGTTTTTTGTTTTTTTAGTTGTAACTGTTAAGGAATTGTAGACACTGGACGACCTCCAAGATTTTTGTATGAGGTATTGAAGTAATGTTAAGTGAAACAAAATTAAAAAAGTAAATAAAAAAACAAATTGTTGACCATACTCAGGTAGTTTTGTGTTATCCCGAGTGTTGGAGCAGGTTGCATCGGGCCCAAACATAGACCGGATTGGTCGGGTTGCAGGCGTAGCCATAAGTCAGCAAATCTTCATATTTCTAGTTATTTACTGTGAGTTTCTAACCTTTAGAATTATCTCGTTCAGTTCACTCTACTTCACACTACGGTTACATTATGCTCATTCACTGTAAGTTAGCTTCAAACCTACTTTCGGAATATTTATGTATGTATGGTGGTAAGCCCATAAATGTCATATTCTTATCACTTATATTCATTATAGATGTTTTAATATGCAATTCCATGTAACACCCAGGGCCCAACCAAGAAAAAATCTTTTTATGGGCCGAGAAAATTTTTTGACAAGTTGGATTATTTTTAGAGATTAATTTGTGGAGAATTTCTTCGTTGTTTCGGTGAAGGAACATGGATATTTGGGTTGAGCAAAGGAATTAAAACCCTAACCAAAATAATGCCCTTTTACCCAAAATGCCCCTGATGAATAGTGTCGCAACTAGAGTACGCACAGCTACAGTAACCTCTTGAAACCCTAATTCCTAAAAAGTAACTTTCCAAATAAGCCCTTAGCCAAAATACAAGGCTTTCTCGAAAACTCTAGTTCATTAAAAATAAGACGTGTGGGCCAGGCATCTTCAAGCCCACTTATTCTAAGCTAATAAAATAAATCATTTAACCAAATTGGAAGTCTCCAATAACAATAGCTCTAAGTCACGTATTCCACAGCTTGAATCAAGTGGATAAAGCTGGTTCTCATTTTTTCAAGCCCATCTTGAGTGTTGGGCTCTTGCTAGCTTCATCCCAAGTGGATTGCACCAATCCGTGCATTGCTTCCTTGATCTTCTTGGCCATTGATCTTGTAATTGGCCCATCTGGAATTTGCAAATGATCTTTAAGAGTAGGCCCAACTTGGTTTCCATCAAACTAATGCCTTTGAAGAATTGAAGAAGGCAATCACGAGTCCTCCTGTTTTATGCTTACCTAACTTTAATAAGCTGTATGTGGTGGAATGTGATGCATGTGGAGTAGGAGTAGGAGTTGTCTTGATGCAAGATCAAAGGCCAATGGATTTTCTGACTCAAGCTCTCAAGGGTAAGAATTTGATGCTTTCCACCTTTGAGAAGGAGCTGCTGGCAGTTGTTATTGTTGTCAAAAAATGGAGGCCTTATTTGTTAGGGGCTGCTTTTGTTCTTAGAACTGATCACCACAGTTTAAAGTACCTCCTAGAACAGAAGGTGTGAACAGATGGTCAACAAAGGTGAATTTCTAAGTTGTTAGGCTATGAATTCACAATTGAGTACAAGAAGGGAGTTGAAAACAAATTAGTAGATGCTTTGTCAAGGAAGGAAGCCTTAGATGACACAACAGTAATGACCACTATTTCATTTCCTACTCCAATATGGTTGGAGGAATTGAAGCAAGCTTATGCTTCAAATCAGAAGGCACAAGAACAGTTGGCAGCATTACAAGGAGCTTCTCCTCCTTCGTCTTCTGCATTTTCTATCAAGCATGGGTTGTATTTTTGAAAATGCATAATTTATATACCTGATAACCCTGAGTTGAAACTGAAAATTTTGCATTTTGTCCATGCTAGTCCATCTGCTAGACACTCTGGTTTCCATAAGTCATTGCATCAAGCTAGGCAAGACTTTTATTGGCCAGGCCTTAAACTTGGAGTGAAACAGTATATAAGGGAGTGTGATTTGTGTCAGAGGAATAAGGTGGAACATGTCTACCCTGCTGGTCTTTTACAGTTTCTTCCTATACCTACAAATACATGGACAGATTTGTCCATGGATTTCATAGAGGGCTTGCCAATCTCTAGAGGGTTTTCTATCATCATGGTTGTTGTTGACAGATTATCTAAATATGCACACTTTATGGCCTTGAAGCATCCATTTACAGCATGAAGACTTGAGATTAGATCTTTCTACTCTTAAGATTGCAGCCTTATAGGCAACAATCTTTGGTAGCTAGAAGAAATTTCAAGCATTCTCCTTGTTTCTTTGGACCTTTCCAGATTGTTCAAAGAGTTGGACAAGTTGTTTATAAGCTGGAATTACCACCAACCAGCTCTATTCACCCAATTTTTCATATTTCTTGCCTTAAGAAAAAATTGGGTCAACATCACTCTCCACTCTCTTCTTTACCTCCAGTGGATTTGCAACGTGAATTGACTCCTGAGCCTAAGGCTATTTTGCAGCGTAGAATGAGTTAGGTTCATAACAGAGCAGTAGTTGATGTGTTGGTTCAATGGAAGGGGGGCTAGTGTTGATTATGCAATGTGGGAGCCATATTGGTCATTGCGTGACAGATTTCCTCACCTTGTGGGCAAGGTGCTTTGATGGGGGAAAGTATGTTACGGGTTGGGAATTATGGAAGATGGACGAGATCATAGATCGAGGCCAGCATGAACAAGGGCTAAAGTCTTCGAATAAGCATAGAAGAAAGATCAGTACGCAGCGTTTTGTTTAACTGTTGGTTGCTTTAAACATAACTGTTTGCGATTGTGTCGTGTAGTTGTAACTGAGAATAAATAGAATGGTGTCTTTTCATGGCTGTTGTTTAAGTCATCAAATGGCTAAACTTGTTATAACTCTGTGTAGTTTTCATGAGTTGGGAAGGAGGCCAACTTCGGTATTCAGTGTCAATCAATTCTCTCTCTCTATCTCTTTCTCTCTCTACTTCTTGGAGAGTTCTTGGAGGGTGATGTCCTCAAACTACATCAAATCTTTACAATCGTGAAGGGGTCCATTACACACAGCATGTAGAATCCTACCATAGCACTCCGCCGTTACTGCCTTTTCAAAACTGAGCACTTCGTTTTCCCTACCATGAACCGCGATTGTTCCACCAAACCACTAGCCACCCCCACTCACCAAGGCCCAAAGACCCACTGCGTGCCACCTTCGCCTTCGCGATCGTAATGAAACAACAAGCTGTCGCAGTAAAATCAAAGAGGCTCTATAATTCCATTTTTACCCTTTTTCTCTCTATGGGTGAATAGGGTTTTCGTTTCTCCGGCCGCAAGTTTTGGTCCTCCCCAAGAGGTTGCATGGCAGCCGCTGATGGCATCTCCACCACACTCCTCTACTCTTCAACCTCACCTCCACAATCCCTCCAGCCAGCCCCATTGCATCTTACCCCTCCACGCATGCTTCAATTTCCCTTGGGTAAGCCCTTGCCGCCGCATCCTTGTTTTATTTCCGTGTGTTTGTTCCTCTGATTTTGTTCTTATAAGTGATATATATATATATATATATATATATATATATATATACGTAACTATGTTAACCTAATAGAAGGAAATGCTATTACTTTTTTACCCCATAGTGTGTGCCTCCAGGTTTATTGTTTAGGGTGTTTAGTTTAATGGGTTTATATTATGTACTTTGGGTTTGAAATCATGAGTTTGTATTACGTGGGTTGCAGAGTATGTTTTTATTTGGATATAGACATGTGGACTTATATTGTTAAGTTGGTATTTGTAAGAGACTGATATTTTTAATGGAATATTTATTAAGTAAATATTGATGAACTTTTGAAGTGATCAGTAAGTACAAAATCTTATTTTGAATCATTCTAAAAGAATTTTTTTGATTTAAACAAAATTAGGATTTTCTACTTATAATGATTTCAATATAATTATGTTATTTAGTTTTATAAATTATAGTTAGATCCTAATAGTAAATAAGTTAGAATTTAAGGTTTTAGTCGGAGTTATTAAGTTGGATATTGATGATTTTAAAAAGTGATAATATATTTTGAGGTTATGGGAATTTTAGGTTTTAAGGAATTAAAATAGGTTATTTTATAAGTTTAGGCTTAAATATTGAAATACATGTTCAACTGAAATTCATTCTCGGAGCCCCGAGTGTGCACATAGAAAAGACCACGCAGGAAACTACTTTGTTTCCCAAGTGGATGCACAAGAAACAGAAAAGTTGGTACCAACCTGAACAGAGGCCACAGTTTTACACCCGTGGTAAGGTTAGAATGGAAAAGAATCAGAAACAGAATGTTATGCTAGAGGTCTTCAGAAATCACACCATATTATATCAGAGTACACAGAAAATCTTCAGAACAACACAAAATCAGATCACAAAAACATAATTTATGCACAAAATTTCATATTCACTCTCTTTTTGCACAGTTCAGAAACAAAATGTAAAAAATAAGCTCATGTCTACACCAGTCATGACAAAAAATACTTCATTCTTAAACAGAATCTCATAAGTAATGCAAAACAAATAACTAAGGTAGTTCAAATTTCTTTTCATAACCAAACATGTATATTTTCCAAAAATCAACCTCAGCTCATTTTGTTTTATACAAAGTCTAGCATAGCAAGCCCGCTTACCTGGACTCCTTAGCTTTTTCAAAATTTTTCTCAAAAATGTTGAACAATAATTAATCGTCACCTATAAAATAATCACATAATTCTCTTAAATTTCTAATTAATCACATATTTTGATATTTAAGCCTAAGCTTCTAAAATAACCCATTTAATTCCTCAAAACCTAAAATTATAAATCATCACTTTCTAAAATCATCAATGTTGATTTAATAACTTTGACTAAAATATTTAAAAGTCTGACCTATTTATTATTGAAAACAAACTATAAAGTTTAATACTAGATAATATAATTGTCCCAAAATATTTTAAAAAAAACCATAACTATTTTTTTTTAATAGCCTAAATCATATCCAAAGTGTATAAAAATAACATTACACCAATATTGTTTACTCTTAAAATAAGTCTTTACTCAATAACATGTTAAAATACTTAAGTGATTTTCTGTAATCATAATTAAAATAAAGTTTATTAACACCTATTAAAAATTTTAAAACACATTAACACAACTTGCAGTTCAAAGGGTAAAAAAAGTAATTAACGAAATTAGTGTAAAATAAGGCTTAGAAGCATGCAATTACACTAACGTAAAAACCAAGTTCTTAGAATGAAAACAGAGGCTACATACACAATGGAGGTTCACCGTGACTGAAGGAGGTTGTGACAGGGCAGGCCAGTGGGAGGTGGCTGAGACACGATGGCGGAACACTGAGAGAGAGAGAAAGAGATGAGCGAGAGAGAGAGAGAATAGAGAGAGAGAGAGAGAAAGAGAGAGACCATGGCGAGAGGGAGGAATTAGACACTGAGTACGACGGGGAGCTATGGACATGGGTCACCCAGGGCAGTGTCCAATGGTGGAGGCTTGTCCTCCAGCGTCTTCTGCTGTCAACGGTGTCTTATGTGGCTACGTAGGTAGTGGCTTAAGGGCAGTGGGTATTTGAGACAAAATACTCTGTTTTTGAGAGCCAAAACAGAGGTACTTACAGTTTCGTGTTGGACTGGGCATGGTGGTGATCTAAGGGAGGAGCAACGACGTGGTTGACTTGACTTCGGGGTGGCGAGTCTGCTGGAGGCTATAGTGTAACGGAGGCTGTGGGCTATGGGGTGGCCGTGAGGGTGCAACTACGTGGGAGGCTACGGTGTAGTTTCGGTTTGTTCTTGACTCTCGGTGATGGTGAAGTAGCAGCTCCGTGTTGAATGGCTGAGGAGTACGGGTCAACGGGAGTTGGGCTGGCGGCTTGTGGTGTCGTTTTCAGACATGGGTTCACGGCTAGCCATGGTGGTGCTATTGTGGTGGCGTTAGTTTTCATGTGAAGATGGCGGCCAATATAGGTCTCGCTAATGGTGGTTGAAGAAGGTAGAAGCGGCTGCACGGTAGTTTTGTGAAGGTGCTAGGTGCTGCAGACAAGGTGGTGAAAAGCTACAGGTAAAGAAGCACGCTTGACGCTTCGGTATAGGATGGACAAGAAACACCTCTATGTGCTTCGTGGCAGGGATCAACCGAGAGGAGCTTGGGACTGAAAGTACCTAGAGGTGGTGCGGCGGCAACCGAGTCTACGGTTGAGGATGTTCGATAAATACATGGGATTGAGGGTTGTGCGAAAATCTGAGGTTAACGTGTAAATATATAGGGAGTAAGAAAAACCCTAGAAAGGATGAGAGGGAGAAACTGCGTGAGAGACGTACATGCTATGGAGTCTACATGATCATGGGGCATGGGCTTTTGGCTCATTTGAAAAAATTCGGTCCACTTCTAGTAGTACAAAAAAGTTAGCAAGTAGGCTTTTCCCTGTGTTTCGGGTCTTGACTCACTTCAGGCAAAACCAATTGATGTGGACCAAAACCGAATCTTCAATGTAAGATCAGGATAAATACATCAAGCTTACAGTTGTAATAATTATCCTTTTGGTTCATTATCACATTCACTGACATTGCTTATCATCTTTGTAGAGTACTACTCAAACTGTACAAGTACTAAAGTCTAAGTACCCTTCCCCATGTTTCTGAAGTTGAATTACTTTCATCATTTTGTATTTTGCAAAATATAAGTTGAAATTAGTTTTTTTACCAACAAACCCTACATACTTTCCATTTCACTTTGAGTTATAAAAATGTCCATTTACATTTGAACTACAAATATTTTACTTTACGTTTTCAGTCAAATTTGAACATTAAGTTTTTACAACATAGCCAATTTTTCGTTCGTTTGAACTCTTAGCTAGGTCTTAAATGAGAATATAAATTAGAATAATATCTATAACTTAAGGTCTTAATATTTAAAACTTTCTATAGTTTAGCGTAGAAAATAAAACTAGTAATAGTTCGTGGGTGAGAAGTCCTTGCAAAGCAATTAAAGTTGGGCAGCATTTCTGAACAGCACACTGTTCATCTCTATGAATTGAACATAAACAAATCGTATGTTAAAAACTAAGAGGTAACACTAGAGTTGTCCATGACCATAGATGCAAATAGTAGCCGGTTCCATGTATCCGGCACTCCGGGCAAACACCAGTGGCTGCAATCATCATGAGACATTGGTTGTCTTTGTTTCATTGCCTTTGGCAGCTTCTTTTGCCTTATTGTGTTTACTGTTGTATGCCCATCTTTTCGATATTGCGATAGTTTTGTGATATTCAAGTACCTCACTGGCGTCCTCATGCGTCTAATTGTTCTCTCAACAACCTCTAAAATGGGATTGGGAGATTTTTCTACATAGGACTCGTCCTTGATGGGTTGGGTTTGATTGTAGCACCTCTGCTTCCCATAATGTACTGGTGAAAAGCTTCGAAAAAAGACCTTTGTACTGGTCTTGTCTACGTTGCGATCAATCCAACAAGCCCAGGTCTTCATTGCCATCCCAAATGCTGATTGGACCTCCATCTCCTCCACCAGCTTTCCTTTATATTGGAACAAGTCCCACCTGCACGGCTCTCATGTTAGATACAAGTTTCCTTTAATTCCCAAGATCGATATAGGATTCAGATTAGCAATCTTACCTTTTTAACCTACCACCATTATGCCACCAGTGACCAGTGTTAAATACCATAATATCAGCGCCACGACATTTTTTTTCCCAGTCAGAAAGTTTGTCTAACCTTAGAATTCGACCACCATTTTCTTCGTTTCCTTCCAATTGTACAAGAAAGGGGCTCCAATATAATTCAACAGAACAATTATACTCCTGTTGTGTTAGAATAATATTAATCTTGTTAAGAGCTTTACCTGTTATAGTGGTGCGGCACAAAACTCATCGATCATGTTCTCACTTACCTTGGCTCGGAAAATATTGTCTTGTATGTTCATGTCAATGTGACCCCACGTGAGGAGGAAATAGTGGAGTAAAGAAGGCAAACAAGCGACTCCCACTGGTTTCTATTGATGGAGTCCCCAACCATAATTACTCTCTTCCCTTTAAGTCTCTCTAACATGTTTGTACCATTAAACCTGGGAAACCAACCTTTATCAAAAATTGACTTAATAAGCTGGTAAGCTTTTAACTTCTTACCTCGGAATACGACACCCCTTGGCTTCCCAGCTCCATTTTTCGTATTCAGAATCTGGCCTCCCATTCCTTAGGCAACTCACTTGTTCACTCAGAAATGGACACTGTGATCCATGATATGGAGGACTTGATGTTGGATCATATACCCATTTTCCGTCAAAGATATTGCAGCTATCTTCCTTCTCGTTTACCTTTTTTCTATGTTCTGATTCGTTCGATAGTTGCAAGAACGGCATGCCAGATGATGGATGTTGGTTCGAGTCATTGGACGATGTCATAGTTATGGTAATGTTTCCAGAAGCCGAAAGGTTTACCCGTCTTGGTCATGTTTCAGACAGTAAAGCAGGGTGATGGAGCCTACGAAGCATGCAAATATGCAGAACCTCCATTTTTCATTTATGGTGGAAGTTGCCTCCATTACTGTAAGTTCTGTTTCAGTTAAGCTGAAGAGAGGGTTATGCTTTGTGCAGCTTCTCCTTTGTGGCCCCAAAGCTCATTATCATTATCTCCCCAAGTAGACCCTTTGAGGCCTCTACCACACCCATCCCTTATCTAATTGCCTATATGATATAGTTTTGTTATCTACCTTGATTGCGGTAGTCTGGGTTGTCCTTGTCCACAAACTTTGAAATACAACCATCTTTTGCGGTATAAATGTCTACGGGTTGTCTGGGAACCTGGAGAGTACGTGAAATATCTCATCTCAAAATTTTTCTTAATTTCCATTCCAAACATCACTCAAGCACAAAACACTTAATTTTAAATTTTTAACCTTTTATATAATCATTACATAATTATCATTACAATTTTTTTAAATTTCCAAACAAAACACAAAAGATAATACAACTTTTTCAAATTTCAAACCAAAATAATATTCAAACAATTTTTAACTTTATAATAGTTTTACTTAAGTTTTTCTCTCATTTTTAAAAATCCAATAAAATATTTTAATCCAAACCATTTAACTACTATCACAACAACACAATTTGTCTTTCGTGACAGAGGAAACCGTCACCAAAAATTGCCAAAACGTCACTAAAGCTATTTGGTGACGGTTTGAAACCATCACCACGACCGTCACCTAATGTGCGTCACGGAAAATAATTAGTGACGGTTTATTGTTGAACTGTCACTAAAAATATTTATAGTGACGGTTGGAGGTTCGAACGTTCCCTTTTTTTGTGACGGTTGAGAACTGTCACAGAAAGTAACGTTCAAACGTCCAATTGAACGTTCGAATGGAAATCCAGCCGATTGGCATTCAAATGAGAGAAGTTGACGTTCGTTGATTATAGTTTGAACGTATCATATTTACGTTTGAATGTTTATGCGTCCGAACGTTAATTATAACTTGCATTTGAATATCCGTTTGAACGTTAACAGACCAATGTTGAAACATAACGGGTTTAACGTTCGGACGTTATTTCAAATGTAAACGAAGTAGCGTTCGAATGCAAATGGTACGTTCGAAGGTTTGTTCGAACGTTAATCATTTAATCATTCGAACGTTTTGTTCGTTTGAGGGTCAGTACGTTCGATTGTTACTATACAATTTTATGTATTCACGTTTGAACGTTGCTTCGAATGGGATTTTACATTACATTCGAACGTACATATCAAAAATATTAATTTCATAAAATTTAAAAGCATACCAATTGTATCATATTACATAACATCAATTAACAAATAACAATGTCTTATAAAATTTTAAAATTATATATTAAAACTAGCCACCACTACTAATAAAATTTATTTCTTATTTTTTCCTCCCCCACCACGATTCTGTTGCAACGACATAACACGCTCCATTTGCACCATCATCTCCCGTTGCACTTGCTCTTGGACTTCACTGCGTATTCTTTCCTCCTGGTCTCTCTGTTGGTCCTGCAAACGCATCTCTAAATGAGACTATCGTTCTAAGAGAGACTCTAACTCTTGCTATCTCAACCTCATATACTGATTCTCACGCCGTGCAACTTCTAAATCTTTGGTAAGATTATTAATTTGTGAAGTCGATGAGGTTGAGGAGGATGAATATCTATGCTTGATAGATCGTCCCAAATCTCTTGCCATACTAGACTACGGCCCGAGCACTTGCGTGAACTATGTCACTAGGATAGGATTCTCCAGAAGCTGACTGCATCTCCGTCATTTTTTCCTGCATTTTGAAAGGTAATGATCGTTAATAAGTAACATATTAAAAGAAATAGAAATAAAAAATAAATTATTCACATGTTACATAATTTATTTAACAAAATTAATATTGTTTACATAATTATCTATAGCGACAGGATCCATCTACTCACTATACTCATTAGTGTGAGCAGCAGCATAGACATGAATGAGGGAAAAGTTTTCATGATCATCACGTTTCTAACAAAGCGACATTAGCAATTTTAAAAGAATAATGTTAGTACATAAATAAAAAAATATCAGAAAAATAAATGAATTTTTTAATTTCCATTTTTTCAGCAAGACAGTGGAATGACCTTGAACTGGCACGATGGCGGACAGTCAGAGCGGATCTATTCTGTGTATAAAACTCAAGTGCTACAAAATATATTAAGAATGTTAATTGTAATATGTATAGATATAATTTATAGAATGAATATGAATGTAAATAATTAAAAGATATAAATGTAAAATACTTGATAATTTGGATATGCAAAAAGATCACAACACTTCAATCATCTAACCCTCTCTCTCTCACACCCACGAAGACTCTCTCTCACGTCTCTCTCTATTGCGTGCACGGGAGAAGCAGCAGAAATGAATTTGCTGCCTTCCGTGCGTGTATTCATTCAATCATAAAATTTTTAAATAAAACGTTCGAACGTTTAAGTTGTATGTTCAAACATTATATTATCCCGCTCAATTTTTAGTGAACGTTCGAACGTTAAAGAACTCGGGCATGTTTTCTGCGAAAGACGTTCGAACGTTTAGATCATCACAGAGATACCTAAATCGAGCGGAAAATTTCTCACACTTTTATTTTCATGTTCGAACGTTAGGAAATTTCGCATTCGAACGTTTATAAATTCCCAGTAATTTCCATCGAAAAACGTTCGAATGTAAAATTTTAACGTCCGAACGTTCAGATCACTACAGAGATACCTAAATCGAGCAAAAAACTTTCCGCATTATTATTTTCATGTTCAAACGTTAGAAAATGTACGTTCGAACGTTTACCAATTCCCAATGATTTTTATCGACTGATGTTCGAAACGTTCGCCATTCTATTTTGGCCTTATATACACGAAACGTTGGAACGTAATTCTTAGTATGTTCGAACGTTTTTCGATTTAATTTTCAAAATATTGACTATAATATATTATATTATTAATATATGTTATATATTGTAATGTATACTATAGTTTATAACATATAGCATAATATATATAATATTATATTATAATATATATAGCATATATATATATTGTTTGAGCATACTTCATTTTCAATTATAGTTTTAAAATTATCAATTTTTTGGGTTAATAATGGGTCTTTTAATTGTTCTTGAATTCTTTTATATTTTAATTCTTGTTTGAAGAAACTTATCTAGTTTTCTTTTTTTCTAATTCTATTTTTTATTAGAAAATTAATTTCTCTGGTTAATGAGACTTCCTTTAAAGAGTTAATTTCTTTTGATACAGGGGAAATAAGAATTTAAATTGAATTTATTGTCCAAGTATTTTAGTAAAAATTCATTCTTCTGTTACAGAGAAATGATAGAGTAGGGCAGGGAAGGGATTTCCTAATATTTCTTTAGTATTAATATTTTTTACTAAAATTAATATTGTTTTAAAACAAATTCTATTATTAAAATTATGTGCATTGGATAATTTATAATTTATATTTAATTTTTTTCCATTGGTTTGGGATAATATTTCTTTTATTATCTCAAAATATTTAGAAGATATTAATCCTTCTTGTATACAATTTAAATCTGCTCCTGTATCTAATAGGGCAATTGTAGTGAAAGAAAATTCTTGATTAATTGAAACTGTTATTTCAGCATACCATTTTTTAAAATTTATCTTATCAAGGATATTAATGAAATTGTTTATTTCATCTTTTATAACTAATGTTGAACATTCTCTTTGATCTTTATCATGAAAATTATTTCCGTTTTCCTCTATTTTTAATAATATAATTTATTGTACAAATTGTTCATTTGAAACTTCTAATTTAAGATTGGATGTTCTTAAATTTCTAATCTCTTGTTTTATCTCATTGATTTCTTGTTGTATATCTTGTATCGTAATTTTCTGTTTGTTAGTTTTAAATCTTCCTATTATTTTTGAAAAATTGTAAGGTGTTGAGGATGATGTTAACGAAATATTTTGATTATTAAAAGTGTCTTTTAACTTTTCTAAGTAATCTTTTCTTTCTTGAGGGTTACTAATTTTGTCTATTAATTCTAATATAATATATTCTTGCTTTGAAAGTACATTAATGGTTTTGTTACAGATACAATTATCCTTATGTAGACAATTGCAAATCCGTACTTCATCTTCTTCGGATTCACTATCGAAAGATTGCTCTGAAAAACTTGATTCTTTTAATTGATAGATTTCTTCTTCTTTTGAAAAACTATCTTCCTCTTCACTTGAATGTATTATAAAATATCTAATAATTTGTCTTTTAATGCTTCAGATATATCTAGTTCATTTATCTGTTGTTTGACTTTACAATTTGATTTCTAATGTCCAACTTTTTCGCATTTATAACAAACAATTTATTTTTTCTTTTTATTAGTCTTTTTAGGACTTTTTAGTGGTTTATTATATGTTTGTTTATCTTTTATCTTTTTATTAGGTTTTTTGTATCTTCGTTTTTTGTTAGAATAATTCTCATAAACTCTTTGTCCTTTTTTGAAAATACAATTAGTAAAGTTTTAAATTTTTCAGGATGCCACCTGGCATCAAGAACGAGATGTATTGGATTTGAATGCAACCAATAACGAGAGGGAAGCAAATATGAGTTCTTCCGAAGTACTCCGAGCAGCGGCACATCAACTAATAGATCATCTCGCACAGAATCCTTCGGGTCGTCAACGTAACAATAGTGAAGGAGGAGGAAGCACTTTCGAACAATTTAATTGTACCCATCCCCCAACTTTTGATGGAAGAAGCGATTCCAATGCAGCTGAGGATTGGATTTAGGACATTGAAGAGATATTTAGTGTTTTGGAGTACCCCGATCAACAAAAAGTTCGATTTGTAGCTTTTAAATTGATTGGAGAAGCGAAGAGATGGTGGAACTCTGAGAAAGCCATTAGAGAAGCTAATGGAACTGGAGTAGCAAGCTGGCCTCACTTTAAGCAAAACTTCTTCGACCATTTCTTTCCGAGAGCAGATCGGGAAGCTAGAGCCCGAGAGTTTACTAACTTGGTGCAAGGGACCATGACGGTATGCCAGTCTAATGCAAAATTTGCAGAGTTATCTCGTTTTGCCTCATATTCGATTTCGGATGAAGAGAAGAAGGCCAGGAAGTTTGAAGAAGATTTTAATTTCCAGATATATGAACGGGTAATGGTCTTGCAAATTTAGAGTTTTTCAAAGTTAGTGCACAAGGCAATCTTGGTGGAGTAGAATATTAAGAGAGGTGTAGAAATTGCAAGAGAAGAGAAAGAAAGCTACTCCACAAGGACCATCGAGTATGGATCAAGGGTCGTGGAAAAAGAGAAATAAAGGGAGCAGCTCAGGGCAAAAGCAGACTCAAGGAAATCAATCGAATAACCTCTGTAAATTTTGTAATAGTGCACACACTGGAGAGTGTAGAAAAGAAATGAGGACGTGTTTTCGATGTGGAAAGTCCAGACATTTTATCAGGGAATGTCCCTTGCTTCTGTTAGACAACAAGAAGCCAGATCCACCTCCAGTTTCCAAACAGACAAATCATGGAAATAATCAACGTAGGATGGAACCTGTAATACCCTGCTCCTTCCTTCTTACGTACGCATCTCTCTTTCTGATGTACGTTCCTTCTTTCTGACGTAAGCAAATTCCGAGAGCAGAAACTATGTGATTGTCTGCCCCTTCCATCTAGCGACTGCGAGCCTCGTCATGCGTGCAGAACCACGATGGCGTGTTCTAAAGATATTAGGTGACTTCTAAGGCACGCTCAGTGTTTTAAATATATTGGAAATATTTATGAGTATTTCCAGTGTTATTGAATTAAGTTTGATTTTAAATACGACAATTATAATATTCTTGAAGAGCTCCAAAAATATTATACTTGTCAGAAATCATTTTAATATTATTATTAAAATGATTTCAACTATTTAAAATATTATGGGATTTAAATTATGTTGAAAGCTTTAATTAATTAAATGGTTTTATCCTTTTAAATATATTAAATAAGACTTCATCATTTATTAACGATGAAGAATATTATTTTATAAGCAAAAGTTAGTTTAAATAATATTCTACCTAAATTCCTCTAAGTGCTTTTAATTAAGTTTATGTTTATGCATTTTCAAATCAGTGTTTTAACCTCTCATCGTTAAATCGTTTTGAGGATCCCCAGACGAAGAGACTGGATTAAATACCCAGACCCCCTCTCTATCTCCCTCACTTTTCCACTAGTCTCTCTCTCGCACGCTCTCTCTTCCTCTCTCCCTCGACAGCGCATAGCCCGAACAGGCTTGATGCTGCTGCGCTGCCGTGCGCTGTCCTCTGGCTCCACTACCGCCACCAACAGCCTTCCCTCTCACTGGTGAACCCCTCCCATGGAACCCAAGCCACGAGAAGCCCCTCTCCCCCCTCTGTCGCATGCACGCACCAAACCCATTTATGGGTTTTGCACAGCTTCAAGGCCACCGACAGCCCTAGCGCTACCATGTGCCGGTCGCAGCTCCACCAAGCACCTCCCCTGGCCAGCATGGCTCCTTCCTGAGCTCCTCGAAGTCAGCCAAGCCCTCCACCTCTCTCAAGCCCTCTCACTCTCTCACGGACTCTCCCTCCTTCCCAAGCCCGATCCCCCACCGTAGGCCACCATGGCGCCACCCCAGTGCCACCACGAGCTCCACCCATCCTCTTGAGCTCCTCCATGGCCAGCCATGACCAGCCAAGCCTTCCTCTCCCAATGCCAAGCTTTGAAGCACACAGGTTCCTCTTGGAAACCCACGGCTCCACCGTGCTCCGCCACCCCAGCCACCATGAGACCACCAGCAGCCTCGCTTGACCTCCCTTAGCTGAACCCCAGGTCCAAACCACCACTTTATGTGGTGGGTAACCACTGCACGTGATGGACAGTCACTACGCGTGACTAACTGCCACTGTACACGGTTAGATCCGCCATGTTATGCTCCTTGCCACCATCACAAGGCCTTCACAAGCCATTCCAAGACCACACTTAGCTATCCAAACGCCCAAAATAGTCACCGTACGTGGGTTAGCCGCCACTTACAACCCTTCCGACATCATCGACCGTGATGATCAGCGAGCAACGCACGGGTTATCCCGTCGATGGTATAACCCTCTATCTCTTGTTCTTTATGTTAGATGTTGATTAATTGATTAGGTTGTGGACTGTACTGTTAGTATTGTGGAGTTCGCTGTGTTGGAAAGTTTTATGTAGTGAAGTGTTGGGCATTCTATGTAGTGAAGTGTTGGCCATATCTGTGTAGTGCACTGTGAAGTGTGGAGCATAGTTGGGAATTGTGATGTGCTGTGCTGTGTAGTATGGTTGTGGAGTATGTGCTATATTGGTGACGTGGCATGTGGAGTGGGAATAGTACACGCTGAGTGTACTCTGTGTGTGGCGTAGTGTAGGATAAGGAGATTATATGTAAAATATACCCTCCTGGCTTATGTGGAATGGGAACAGTACACGCTGAGTGTACTCTGTGTGGCATGGCATGTGTGAAAAGGGAGTACACGTGGAGTGTCCTCTATGTGGCGGAGTGATGCACCATATGGCGAGTATGACATAATGGTGATGGGTTGTAGTGTGTATGAAGAGAGTACACGAGAAGTGTACGCTATGTGGTGGAGAGATGCACCATATGGCGAGTTAGCCATAATGGTGATGGGTCGTAGTGTGTATGAAGGGAGTACACGAGCAGTGTATTTCATGTGGTGGAGTGATGCACCATATGATAGGTATACCATAATGGTGATGTGGCATAGTGTGGAATAAGGAGAGTATATGTAGAATATACCCTCCTGGCATATTGTGGAATGGGAAGAGTACACGTGAAGTGTACTCCATGTGGTGGAGTGATGCACCGTATGGCGGATATGCCATAACGATGATAGATTAGCGTGTGAAAAGATAGTATACGCGGAGTGTACTCCATATAGTGGAGCAATGCACCATATGGTGGGTATGCCATAGTGGTAATGTGGCGTAGTATGTGTGAAGGGAGTAAATGTGGAGTGTACTCCACTAGGCAGCGACACTCCCTATGGCGTGTTGCAGGAATAAGGATGGTTGTGTGATTGATAGGCGTGGAACGTGATAAATAGTGTCGAGAACTGTGGAACATTGTTCCGAAATAGTTATGGCATAGCCTGTAGTCTGAGGTGACAAGTGTCACCGTGATGGACTTATGGCTAGGAATATGCGTGAAGTAGCAGAACAAGTGTAAAAGTATGCAACGGAAGCATGACTGGGCAACGTCACGAAGTGACGTGGTTACTGACAGTCGTGCTTATGATGGGTGAAGAGTTAGTATAGAAATGGTGTAGCAGGAACGTGACGAGATGTCACGATGTGACAGGAGTACGTGAGGAACTGTATTCGTGATGAGTTAAGGGTTGATGTAAGAATGACGTAGCGAGATGTCAGGTGATGTGACAGGTCATGGTGTAGCTTGGGTATAGTCTTGAGCTATATGACATGACATAAAGCGTGGTTGTGAATGGAGTTTTGTCGTGTTAAGTGTTGGGATGAACTGTCAAAAGGGACAGATAGCATGAAGAGTCATGCTAGCCAGGTTAAGAGAAGGTTGGTATCAGAGTATGACCCTTGTCCTTGCGAGCAGGTGATCAACATGTTATATGTTGATCTTAGGTGATAAAAGGGTAAGGTACATGTGTAATCTAGTTAGACACATATGCGGACGGATTCACCATATGTAATGGGTAATCTGTCCTGAGCATAGTTACATAGTGCTTAAGCCTCAAAGTTGGCTTAGAATCGTGTAGCTTGAAGGTAGTGACGGGTGTATTGTTAGGATTGGGATGCGTGATTCCATCGATCGAAATCATGCGTCTAATGTCGTCAAATGTGGTTAGTAAGAAGAGTGAGATGAAGGTCTTAGTGTCTTAATCCTAAGGTGAATCATGGGTTCACTTTAGTGGATGAGCACTCGAAGCAAAACTTTGAGTTAGAAGATGTGGTGACCATAAGTGGTCCTCAAAGGGTTTAACATAGTAAAGGGCACGTAAGTGCATGGAATAGAAGGAGAATGTTCCAAAGTTCTATTTCTAGTTTAAGTTGATTATGCATTAGATAGAGAATGACGTTAAGTTTATGTGTATGCACGTAGGTTGCTATCTGACACGCACATGAATGGACTGCATGATATGCAAGTAGCTTGGAGTCTAGGTAAGTGTTACGTTCATACTCTTCTAGAGTCTTTCTAAAATATATAAAGAAACGAAACGAAACGCTTTTCCTCGCGATACTTTACAAAAAGATACGAAAGTCGTTTTACGAAAGAGAATGCTAATTGTTCAAAGGTATAAGTATGTATGGCCCTCCTGGGCAGCCCCTTTTTACGCAACGAAAGTACTAATTGTACGCATGTGAATAGATGACTATACGCTATATCTATTGTATGTATTTTCTAAGAAAATCCATGAACTGTACCAAAGGTATGAAAACGGACGCTTTTATGGACCATATGAACCGAGGCTTTCATGTGCATAGTGAGGTGATGCACATGGATGCCGTGAAAGACGACGTTTAAGGTGACGCTTATGGATGCCGTAAAAGTCGACGTTTAAGCTCATGTATGTTTTAAAATGATGTTTTCCACGAACGAACTATTAACGATGTTTTGTCATAAAAAGAAATGTTTTCTCATGAAAATGAATGTGTTCTCATGAACTGAAGAACTGAATGAAAGCTCTAGCTCTTTAGAGCTGGCATGAACGAATGATATGTTTTCTCATGAAATGACTGTTAATTGAAAGAAAGAACTGGATAAAAGCTCTAGCACTTTTGAGCTGACATGAAAGAATGAATGAAAGCATGAAATGTATGAAGACACGTAACGGCCACATGAATGAATGAAAGGGTACCAATGAATGGGCAGATTGCAATGCCTGGTAAGTAGTACTGGAAGTGCACCCAGTGCTACTCCCTATGAAAGGGATTCCCAACCCGTGGCCACGGGCAGAGTCCGGGTCCAAAGGAAGACCGCTAACCCCAACACACGGGGTGTAACAGTGTATACTGGCCTATGAAAGTGATAAGAAAGAATGTATGTATGTATGAACGCACGTATGCACGAGCGCATGAACTTTTAAGAAATGAAGGCACTAACGGGAAAAACGTTTTATGAAAGGAAAGCCCCTTTTTGAAAGAAAACCCCGTCCAGTGATGTTTTCGAATGAACGCACATATGCAAGAATGCACGCATTCTTGCATAAATAAAGGCATTGACGGGAGAAACGTTTTACGAAAAGAAAGTCCCTTCTCAAAAGAAAACCCCGTCCAGTGAAGTTTTCAAACGAACGCACGTATGCACGCACGCATATACATATAGTATGTATGAATGATGAATGCATGAATGAAAACCTATGTTGTTATATTTTAACTGTATGAAGTAATACTTACTAGTCATCGACTTATTTTAGTTTTTATGCATGTCCCTCCCCCTCATAGGAACTGAATGAAAAGGACGGAGATGGCCCTTGGGGAAGAGCACGAAAGTCTAGGCACGAGTTTTAATCGTACGAGGGACCCTTTTATTGTAAGAATAATGTTCTCCGCTGTAAACCTCTTTTAGTCTAAAGGCACATTTTATGTTATAAACGTAGAGTCTTGCACCATGGGTATGCAAGTAAAAAGTTTTAAATCGAACGGTAATTCCCGTCGTCCTTTATAAAAACATTTTATAAAAAGTCTCACCATAAGGACAGGCATTACAGTACCGGCCCGAGTGTTTACACTGACATCTGAAGATACTAAGGACAACAAGAATGAGATCACAGGTACCACACTCTTGTTCTCCTAGAAAGCTTTCTGTGTTAGTTGAGTTGAGTTTAATCGTGCTTGCATGGAATTTTTCTAGAAGTATAACTCAGAATAATGAAGTTTGGTTTAAGAGGTTTGCCAAGGGATTTAGACACAATATTTTATATCTACGAGACTCCTCTAGCTTTAGGTGTTTGATGGGTTAGTTTCTGTTTTGGAAGCGAGAAGTTTAGGAAAAGTATGGTTGAAAGTAGATTTTCTATGGATTCCGGAATTTTGTGAACTGAAGTTACTTAGGAAGTTTGGAATTTTGTATTATTCTTCAGATGTTCTAAATATTATTTTGGGAGTTCTTTTTAGTTGTTTGTGAGGTTTAGTTATTGGTGAGGCTTAGTTCTCTCTTAGTTATTTTTGGGGCTTGCAAATCTATGATTAAGATTCATACTTTTAGGTTTGGACTCAAAGTCGAGTTTGAAATCGACAATTGGATTTTGGAGATTTCTGAGTTGAGGAGTATTAGAAAGTTAGGATTGTTGAAAATATGAAGGATTACCGTATTAGACTTGACTTTTGGTGCAGCAAATTTTGAAGACAAAATTTTTTAAGAGTGGAGGATGTAACACCTAAGCCCAATCAAACCTCTTTACAAAACTTTTGGGTTTATAGTTATGAAAAATCATTTGGGATTACTAGTAATTTTTTTTTTTTTTAAAGAGTTTGGGCCTAAGATATTTTTGGCGGAATATATTTCTTCAATAGATTTGATAATTAGGTTTAAAATCTTTTAATTGGCCAAGTGATTCACCCGGAAAATTTATGGGATAAGTGTATTTTTTTTAGGTTGACTCGAGGCCCAAAACTTAAGGTAAAAGCCCATGCAATAATCCCATACATGATCCAAGACGTGGGCCAAGTATATTTTTTTTCTTTTTAGACTTGAGAGCCCAGCCCGTGGAAGCGATTTCCAAACTCCGGGATACGGTTTACGTCCCTTTTCCATTTTCATGCAGTCCCTCCATCCTTTTCCTCTAGGTATTTTTTTTTTATTTTCTTTACTATATATATATATATATATATCGCACATATATTCATCAACCCTAGAATTGTGCCGCTCATCCTCCTCTTCTCAGAATATCAAATTGAGACCTCCACTCCAGCCGCCTCACCACCTTCAAGTAGCCACAACCCAGCCACGGAAACTCCATGCATGAAAGCTCCAGCTCTCCCTCTCCCTGTCGTCGCTGACCTTTGCCCAGCCCTTGTAAAATTGCAAGCCTTGTGGCGTTCAGCCCCACCACCCCCACAACCAGCCAATGCGTCGCTACTCCCTCGAACTCAATCCATGCATGGGACCTCAGCCACTCAAAGTCCACCACTCCAATCGTATGCCACCACCCTCTCCGTGTAAAACACCACCGAAAAGCAGAGCACCATATTTTTGTTTTTCTCACTGAAAATAGAGACTTCTTACCACCGGACAACCGTACCTCGCCAGCCGCTCCATGTTGTCACCACCTGCACGGAAAAGGACGCCGGACACCCACAGGTCACCTCAGCCCGTAGTAACCCCACACGGCATCTCTCTCGGTTTACTCGCTCCTTTCTTTCCACCCGCTCTCATGCTCACCTCTCCCTCTCTTTCTCTCGTGCTCAGCCCAGCTCGATGGAATCTCCGCCACACTCCTGCTCTTCTGTCACGCCACTGCGGTCCCTCCAGCCGGACCCGTCGTGCCTTACCCTCCACGCGTACCCCTGTTTCCCTTGGGTAAGCCCCTACCATAGCATACTGGGTGTTATTCCTGTGTGTTTGTTTATCTGGTTTTATACTTATAAGTTATATACGTACACAATATATATATTATATATATGTAAAGTGTTAACTTAATAGTTGAGTACTATTACCAGTTTACCATTAGTGTATTTTCTAGATATATGTTTTCGGATGAGGGGTTTTTTGGGTTATGTTTAAATGAGTTTTGTTTTAAGTCTCATAAAATATTATTTTTGTGTAGATAATTTTTTTAATAATATTGTTAACTAAAGGAAGTAAACCTTTTTTAAGAGAGGAGTTTTTCATGGCATACTTTATAAGATTCTTAAAGTAGTCTAAGTATTCTATTAATTGATAATACGTTGTTGGTATTTTAGATATTTTAAATATTACTTTTTATTGTGTTTCGTAATTGTCTTAATACTTGTTTGATTAAATCTCTTATTCAGTACGAATTCGATTAAGTGGATATTGATGGTTTTAGAAAATGATGGTATTTTTGGAATTATGAGAAGTTTTGGGTTTGTTGATTTAAAATAGGTTCTTTTAGCATTTTAGGTTTAAATATCGAAATACGCAGTTGATTGAAAATTTACAAAAATTACGTGATTTTTTATAAGTGACGATTAATATTTGTTCGGCTTTGTTGAGGAATTTTTTTTGAAAGACTAAGGAGCCCAGATAAGTGGGGTTCCTATGCTAAACTTTGCATAAAAATTAATAAAATGAGCTAAGGTTATTTTTTTTGGAAAAATATGCATGTTTTGTTATGAAAAGAAATTTGAAACGACCTCAATTATTTGTTTTGCATGACTCATGAAATTCTGTATAAGAATAAAGTACTTTCTGTCATGACTGGTGTAGACATGAGCAAAGTTTTGGCATTCTGTTTCTGAACTATGCAAAAAAGAGCAAATATGAAAAATTGTGCGTAAATTATATTTTTGTGATATGATTTTGCTTTGTTTTGTTCTGAAAATGTTCTGCACTTTGATATAATATGATGTTATTTCTGAAACCTCTGGCATGATATTCTGTTTCTGTTATGTTTTGACCTTACCACGGGTGTAAAACTGTGGCCTCTGTTTGGGTTGGTACCAACTTTTCTGTTTCTATTACACCCACTTTGGAAACAAAGTGGTTTTCTACGTGGTCTTTTCTATGTACACACTCGGGGCTCTGAGAAAGATAAGGGGAAGATTCACAATCTGTTTCTGCTCGGTTGGCCGCCGGGGTTTGTACAACCCTACCACAGGGGTTAAACTTGGAATTTTGTTCTGATTTGATGTTTTTGTTATGTTGTGCCAAGGGAATTTTGAATAAGAATATTTTTTTGAACTTTCGCTCTGATATTTTTTATAACATGTTCTGACTCTGCATTCTGAAAATAAAAATTGTTTTGTTCTCCATTCTAAACTCTGTAAATGCTCATGTTTGCATATTAGTATACGTTCTCTACTTACTGAGTTGTTGAATACTCAACCCTTATCTCCATAATATATTTAAGATAATTTTGATGCAACAGTTGGGAGTCAGGAATAGGGAGTACTTGTAAGTTTTGTTGATCAAAGAAGACAAAGTGCCTTAGGGTACAAGGGCTTTTGGAGAGTCTTTTGGTAGTGTTGATATTTCATGTTGCTTTGGTATTTTGAGTAATGGATATTTCTAGTTCTTGTGGAAATGTTTATGTATATTATTGTGGCACTTTTGATGTGCCCTTATGTAGGAACATGAATATTCGTGTTGGACAAATAGGTTATTATGTTATGGAGATTCTAGTTTATTTTAAAAGTAATGTTGGAGATGATTTTAGTTGAGATGAGTTAAATCTCCGGACCCACGGGGACAGGGTGTTACAGTCAAAATATGATAAATATTGAGGGAATCTTCACAATATCAATAGGTTGTTGTTTATTGCGATTATTCTTGATCTTCTTTAAAAATTGGTTTCTCAAGCATATTGGTTTAATCAGACATTGGGTAATGAGAAGGGTGTATAATTTGTTGAAATCTCAAGAGGGGCTTGAAGCTATTGTATGACTAATATTGTAGGTTTGGTCGTGATTACTCTAGTGGCTTTAGGTCAGTTGTTTCTCACACTCATAGTGACATTAATATATTGATGGGGAGTAGTTGTGATAGGAACCAAGGTGGGCCTACTCTTAAAGATCCTTTGCAAGTTCCAGATGGGCCAATTACAAGATCAAGGGCCAAGAAGATCAAGGAAGCAATGCAAGGATTGGTGCAATCCACTTGGGATGAAGCCAACAAGAGCCCAACACTGAAGATGGGTCTGAAAGAAGAAGATCTAGCTTTGATCCACTTTATTCAAGCTGTGGAAGATATGAGTTAGAGATACGGCCTATTGTTATTGGAGGCTTCTAATTTCGTTAAATGATTTATTTTACTAGTTTAGAATAAGTGGGATTGAAAATGCTTGACTCACATGTCTTATTTCTTATGAACTATGTTTTTGGGAAGGCCTTGTATTTTGGCCAAGGGCTTATTTGGAAAGTTACATTTTAGGAACTAGGGTTTCATGAATTTATTGTTGGGGTTACTGTAGCCGCGGGTACTGTAGTCGGTACTGTTCATCAAGGGTAATTTTGGGTAAAAGGGACTCTATTTTGGCTAGGGTTTTGATTAGGTTTGGGTTTAAAAACTCTTTGTAGCCTCATTTGAGAGATTAGACAATATTGAATTTTATTTGTGAGTTGAGTTTCCTCCTCTTGTTCTTGATTGAACTCTTGAACTTATCAAAGGTAAATCACAACCTTTGTGGCGTTCCTCCTTTGTAATCTGGGTTATTGAGACGGGTTCTTCAACGGGTCTAGATTTTAATATAATCTAGGTTCTTGAAACGGTTCTCATCGGGTCTAGATTCTCCATCCTTGACTTGATTTTTGGCTTTCTTGGGGAGTTTTCAAATTGATCGTAGGTTCAAAGGAATTCATTCCCTCGGGTCCATATCAAGTTGGTCAATTAACCCTTTGGGTTTTTGAGAAACTTCCATAGAAAATGAAAATCAACACATTTAATGGACTGTAAATGAGAGCTAGAGTGGTATTTCTTAGAGGATGTTGAGGTTCCCACGTACACATTTGATATATTTATGTGGTGGAGGGTTAACTCTAGCAAATACCTGGTCATTGCTCAAATGACCAAAGATATCTTAGGTATTCCCATCAACTCTATAGCTTCTATGTTAGTAGCATTTAGTACAAGGGCTGTGTGTTTTATCTGTCTCGAATTTCAATGGCTCCTAGAATGGTGGAGGCTCTTGTGTGCACTCAAAATTGGTTGAAGTCTAGACCCATATGTCTAAGTCAAAATTATTCGAACCAACTTGACGATGCGGAAAAACTACAAATTAGACTATGTTAATATTACTGAAATCATTAGCATCTCATATATATATTTATCTTGTCATTTTCTTGTACTAATAAATGTATTTCAACTTTTTCAATTGTATAATTAATCACCAAAATGGCGAGTATACTATGGGACGAGGATTAAGGTGCATTAGTTAAGTTTTTCACCTTTGTTATTTCATATATTGTTATGTTTCTTAGTGCCCTCTTATCTTGTTTTGTCATTGATTTGTTCTCTTCTCATTTCTAAGAGCTACAACCTAGAAGGGAACAAGTGGAGATTTGTGTAATACCCCGTTCCCGAAAGTCTGGAGAGTTAGCTCATATTACCTAAAATCATCTCCAATATCACAACTATAAAATTTAGAAGACATAAAATATTAATTCCTTTGCTCAACCAAAATATTCATGTTCGTTCAAAGGGACAATAAATAAATTCTCAATAACATAAATTAAAAACTCTCCAATAACTCAAAAAATCCTTAACCCAACACATTAAAATATCAAAAAATAATCAATTTACTAACTATGACTCTCAAATAAGTACTTGTACCCTCAGGCACTTATTCCTCTACGATCATCACACATTGCTAAAACTTCCTACTCTTGTTCCCCAATTGAACTATCAAAATTATCTATAAAATGTTTGGAGATAAGGGGTGAGTTATCAAACAACTCACAGTAAGCAGAGGACTTACTAGTGTGTAAATATGAGCATTTACAGAGTTCAGACTGTAGAACAAAATACTTTTTTCAGAAAGCAGAATCAGAATATTTGTTTTCAAAATGCAGAGCCAGAACATGTTAGCAAAAATATCAGAGCGAAAGTTCAAAAATATTCATAATCAAAATCCCTTTGGCATAGCATAAACGGAGACATCACATCTTATCTCATCATATTAGAACTGAGACCATGTTTAACCCCTGTGGTAGGGTTGTGCAAACCCTGACGGCCAACCGAGCAGAAACAGAATGTGAATCTTCCCCTTATTATTCTCGGAGCCCGAGTGTGCACATAGGAAAGACCACGCAAAAAACCACTTTGCTTCCAACGTGGGTGCACTAGAAAAGTTAGTACCAACCTGAACAGAGGCTTGAGTTTTACACCCATGATAAGCTCAGAACGGAAAAAAAACAGAAACAAAATGTTATGCCAAAGGTTTTTAGAAATCACATCATTTCATATTAGAGTATAAAACATCTTCAGAACTGCACATAAGTAGATCACGAAAACATAATTTATGCAAAAAATTTCATATTCGCTCTCTTTTACACAGATCAGGAACAAAATGCCAAAATAGCTCATGTCTACACCAGTCATGCCAGAAAAATATTTTATTCTTAAACAGAATGTCATGAGTAATGCAGAGCAAATAACTGAGGTAGTTCAAATTTCTTTTCATAACAAAGCATGCATACTTTTCAACAATCAACCTCAGCCCATTTTATTTTTATGCAAAGTCTAGCATAGGACTCCATTTACCTGGGCTTCTTAGATTTTCAGAATTTTCCTCAAAAATGCTAAACAATTATTACTCATTATCTATAAAATAATTACATAATTCCTGTAAATTTTCAATCAATCACGTATTTCGATATTTAAGTCGAGGCTTCTAAAATAACTTATTTTAATTCCTCAAAACCTAAAATCCTCATAACCCCAAAATATATCATCACTTTCTAAAATCATCAATGACCATTTAATAACTTGGACTAAAACATTTAAAAGTCTAACTTATTTACTATAGAAGTTTAACTATACAATATAAAACTGGATAACATAAGTATATTAGAATCTATTAAAGTAGACAAAGTAGAAATACCATTTAATTAAAATAGACTTAATGAGTTTTAAAGTATTTAAAATAAAACTAAAATCTTATTATAATACACTACTGAAATTAGTAATAGAATACTTAACAATTTAGTTTGAAAAGAAAAGTCTTTTCTATAGACTTTCTTATCACTCAAATAGAGCCATGCAAAGCAAGTTTAATTTAAAAAACAAAAAAAAAAAAAATGCCCCATGAGCTATCCTGGTGACAAGGGACTTTTGGGAATGTAAAATCATAAACATGGGTTGTTTGCGAAAAACATGAATACAAAAGGAAAACTGAGTTTGTAACACAAAAACTCCAAACCAAACAATGCAACAGAGGTGTCCATACTCACCGAGAGAGTGGAGCCACGACATAGCTGGGTGTGGTGGGCAGAGGTGATCACAACGGCGTAGCTGTGAGAGAGAGAGAGAGAGAGAGAGAGAGAGAGACCAACGAATGAGAAAAATATGTGGAAGAGATAGAGTAAGTCGAGAGAGAGTGACACGAAGGTGCTGTCGGTGGCTTACCGAGAGGGATGCGGTCGACTAGGAGTAGCATGGAGTGACCACCAGAGTTTTCTATGCTGGTGGTAACGTCATGGAGTGGCTGGCACCGTGTGTGGTGGCTTTGAACGAAAAGGGCACCAAGCTATGTGTTGTTTTGCTTTCAGGAAGCTAAAACAGGGGACAACGAGGTTGTGTGGGGTACAGTGGTGCAAGGCAGTACTGTGGAGGAGCTATGGTGTTGCACCAAAGCTGAGCAATGGCTATCACAGTGGTTTTGTTCTAGGCGGTTTGGTTTCGTGCGGTGGGTGGCTCATTGTGCTTCCGTGGTGGCGAGGATGCGGCCTGGAGTTGAACGGCCCAAGGATGGTGGTTGGACATTAAGGTGCTGATGACAATGGTTAATCTCTGTTTGATCCTCAAGATGCAACGGTAGACAGCTAAATGGTTCACGGTAGTTTACAGAGGTGCAGGCTAGGTTCGTTGGGAAGGTGGCTAGGTCGTTTTCTAGTGCTTGCAACGCTGGTCTAGCTTGGAGGAGCTTGGCAGTGGCGTGAAGCTTGACAGCACAAGAGGGTCGACAGCAACCCTAGATTGATGAGGAAATATTCTGCTTGCATGGGACATGCGCATGAGGGAGTTGAGGTGGAAAGAGGCGGCAACCCTATTCTTGAGTTTTCTTCGTGCACGAAGTATTATATATATAGGCGAACAAAGAACAAAAACAAACCCTAGAGGGATGAGGGAGACGTGTATGTGCATTTGAGTGGATAAATACATTAGAGACGTGCATGCTTATGACTAACAAAAAGATACGTGTAAAGGTGGGAAGTTTCTAAAATCAAACTGCCTTTGGTTTTCTCAATTTAATAAAAACAGGCGTGGGCCTTGGGGTGATGAGGTAGAGTCCGCTTCAAAAAAGAAATTGGGTCCAAGATTGTAATGAATAAAAAAGATAAATGGGCTCTTCCCTAAGTTTTGGGCCTCGAACCAAATTCTACAATATTCCAACTTGTCTCTTGAAAAAAATATCGGCCGATAAAAATATTCGACAAATCAACTGTCTTTCTACTTGTATATATCTAAAAATTTTAGAAAGTGGCTTGGTGTTAGTCTTGGGTATTACAATTTAGATGCGGCAACTAGCAAGATTTCTACATATCTTCAATCATTGTTGATTAGTTCTTTATTCTTTCTTATCTTGGAAATAATATTTTTCATTGTGGTTGTATTTATTGGAGTTGTGTTGTGAGGGTGGTTTGTTATTAGGAGTTGAGAACAGATTGCATTTGTGTTATTATGATTGGTTGGTGGCTAAGTAATTGCCAACAATATTGGAGTTCTGTGGTGACGTGTTTGGAGTTGTGTTGATTTAGGCCTTTAGTGCTTGCTGGAAATTATGTGTTTTTATCAAATTTTTTGCTTTGTAATGTATTGAATGGCTAGATGTAGTTTGGGGCTGGTTTGTCTTGTTTTGTTGATCTAAGGTTTTTTTTATGTTTATGGTGCATACTAGATGGTGGTTTCATGTGATGTTTTTTTGTATGGTATGTATTAAATGCCTAGATGGTGGTTTGTTTTATTTGTTCATGTAATTTTGTTAAGCATTTTAGCATTTTCTGTTATAATTGGACCTTAGTTTATTTTCAATTTTTACTCTGAAATTTGATACATGATTTGACTTTTTAATCCTACTACTATTTAGTTCGTATTTTAATAAAGATGGCAAAAGTATTTATTTTCAGACTATTACATGTTGACTTGCACCCAAAAATGTTCTAGATCATTTTTGCAAACTTTATCATTTTTCATTGTCTTGCTAAGACTTTAGGCCTAAAATATGGGTTTTTATATAGAGCACATTGCATGAGCCCAAAAGCATGGGCTTAAAAAGCTATGAAGGATTTAAATATTTAAGACTTTTTCAATGGCTCGGCCCAAAATATGCGCTTTATATAGAGCCCATTGTGTCAGCCCAAAAATTGAGGTTAAAAGATCGGTTGCGTGATAGTTTAAAATAGAGCCTACTAAAAAATATCTCAAAATATGTATGACCCAACTTAGACACCCAAATTCGACATCTATTTTGTTTTAACAGAGTCGGGATGAATAGGACTTTGCAGTTATCAAATGCAGAGTCAGAGGTTGGGATCGGACTCCGACTTAATCGAATCGTAGTTGGAAAGGTTGAATCCAACTTTGACTTAGTCGCTTCTCAGCCCTATTAGCAACTTCCCTAGATAGCCTTTGCCCAATCTTTATAAAATAGCCATTAGAAACCACAAGCTCAAAATTTTCGCCATGGTATCAGAGCTTTGAGCTCTGTGGTTCATAAGTGAAACAGCCTAATTCTATGACTAAAGCATTGAGTTCAAAGAGGAAACAGAGTTTTGTTGATGGAGCTCTCACCAAGCATGATTTTGCTAATCCTCTATATATTTTTTATATTATACATATATAAAACGAAGTCATTTCATTTAAGTGTGCGAAATGACGTCATTTTACACCTGACGTTTATGAAAAACAATTATACCAAACGACATTCACCATTTCGACCTAAGTTTTAATAACCCTGCCCCCTCCCCTCCCTCTTCTTCTGCTTCATGATTCTTCTTCTTTATTTAGAATCTCTCTCCTCTCTCACACACACCTTCACAACCTTCCGCTCCCCTCCCCTCCACCTTCACAGTGCCACCGACGACAACTGAAGAACCGACCGGAATAACATTGACACCAAGACTGCCGATTTTCTTCCTCATAATCGGTCGGTTCTAAACATGTGAGAAATCCATTAGTGCCACCGACGACATCGGTTTTCACCCCTAGTTGTCTACACTTGGGTTTTGAGGTATTCTTCCACACACCATGTGTTCCATCTTGAAAAACATGACCATGTGTATCAGATTCTCGTGCTTACTCGATACTTCAAGAAATTGAAGCCTAATAAAACTTAATATAATCCTAAATTCTGGTAGCAATTCCTAAGGACTTGCGGGTTTACCAAGAAACGTATTCCTCATATACCACCCTGTGATGCCCCCAAACTCTCTTTGGGATTTGGCAAAAGCTTGAAGCATCAAAAGGAAATAATGTCAACAAATTATACAATAAAAATATTCCAGGCTACAAATAATGTCAACCAATTATACAATAAAAATATTTTAGGCTGCAAATAATGGATAGTGACAGTGCTTTCATAGATTGGGTGGAGAAGTAAGACTGATTTTGTCTTCAGCTCTGGTCCAGTGTACAAGGAAATTGGTGAAGTAAGATTATGCTTTCCAACAAGTAGCTTCCAGACATCCTTGTTTTCCTGTGAATCATGTTCAAATAAAAAGTATAGCGGTTTAAAAATGAAAATCCATCAGACACTAAATTCAGGATTCAAGTTTACAGGCATATCACCCAGATGATAGACCTCAATGATTGACATCTCATATATGTGCGCTCTAAGATTGAAGTAGTGGTAGACAACCCAGTTCTCACTAAGAACCTAAAAAAGGCATAAATACATGAAGGAATGCATTCCACATAAACTAAAAAATGGCTAAGCATAGTGCAGAACTTACTGCATGAAGAGGATCTTGTGAACCATGCTGAGTCATCTGGTGCAATATACGACCAGTTACAGTTGGAACCCAATTCTGTGATATGATGGTGGCATAGAACTCTCTAAGAAGTTATTGTAAGAAAGATCTAGTTCACTGCAAATGGATGTACGTAGTTTCCATTAATAACCTTTTTGAGATAAAAATTATTAAAGTTTATGAAATAAAGTCATGCAAATTGGAAATCTATATAGCACTGATTTTTCCATATAGTTATCAATATTTAAATATTAAGATTTATAATTATTACCAAATGAAGAAAATTTAGAGGAAAAATAATTTTTTATGAAAATAAACGTTAAATGGGATACACAAATAGGGTGGAATACTTATAATATGGTACAATAACCAAAATAATTCCGTAATACGTATATTCCTACGTACGTATTTACGGTTTCTACGGAATCACAACTACAGGAAAGGCTCTATGCCTCATGCTCGATTGCATATATATATACGTATAAAACAAAGCAACGGTAAATTCTCCCGAAAACCTACAAAAGGAACTTCAATTCAGTATTTGCTTCTCTCATATAATAATCCAATCCAATCCAATCCAATCCAATCATCTAATATATGCATATATCACGCATACAAACATACGTGATATAGACGTTTTAAAACACACAAAACATAGCCATTGTATGTATAATACCAATACCTCCATTGAAGATGAACATATTCTCTTAGAACAAGTTCTAAATTTTTCAGCATAAATGGGAAGGGAGACTCACAGCAGCTTCAATTGAAGATGAAGCTAGATAATCATCTAAAAAATTATTAAAAATTGAGTTAGATATGTAATAAACTGAGTTAGATATTAAGTTTTAAACTTACCTTCAAGGTCTATCGAATGTGCATATTCTTCCAACTCCCGGATGTCAACATGTTTGATTCTTAACCAATTTTGGGTGTAAATGAGGTTTTCGACAGTCTCTGGAGACAATGAACTCCTAAAAGGATGCAAGATGCATCCTCCAATACTGAATGAGAACTCAAACTCAGTAGTGAAAATGGGAGTGGCTAATACATGACATGCTACGTTAGAAAGGACACGATAATTAGTAACATTAACCATCCACCAATCTAAGATATCAAAACCGAGCGAGTTTTTTACACATGCCTCTCTAGCTCCGGTCTAAACTCCATAACACCCTGCTCCTTAAGGTATTTGGTGAACATGATTTGAAATTTAGTTAGAGGCGATGCCAGCTCATTACCAATGTTTGTATTAGTAGTGCTTGGCCTCCCTTGAACTCCCCCCACTAGCCACACGAAATGTGTTATACTGCTCGATCAAGCGGCCTAAAAGAAGTTTAACCATGGCCTTTATCCTATCCGCCAACTCATCCCCTTTACACTTTTGCAACCAAAACTTCATTGCCATCATTTTGTATCGTGGATCAAGGACAAAAGAAACATATATCGTCAAGTTGAACCTATTTGTGCTACCTCGATACTTGTCATACTTACTTTTCAAATTTATGCCTATACTACTAGTGATAATATCATTACTCATGCACATATCATTGAATGCATCTTCAATTGTGCAAAGTTGCTCAAAATATACATTAGTCGTCACATACAAGAACCAGAAATGTTCAATGTAACATCATAAAACATTTTCAGCAACTCTTCAAAAATCCGTGCATTTTTCCAATCATCACTAGTGGGGTTCACGAGTTATTCATACACAAACACATATTGTTCAAAGGCGTGTTTATGGTTTTTAGTGATACTCAACATCAAATATGTGGAGTTCCATCTATTATGAACATCCAAGCAAATCATCCTCCTACTAATCTTTTCCTTTGCTGCACAAGCCTTGAACTTGGCAAATCTTGATGGCGAAGATTTCACATATCTAAAGGCATTCCTAATCTTTGTTATAAACTCATAAATATCTCTCAAACCGTCCATAGCAATCAGATTCAATATATGGACAACACACCGCATGTGAAGAAATTAACCACCCAATATAGTACAATCCTTGTCTTTTATTATTCTCCTAATGTAATCAACAATAACATCATTAGAGGCATTATCAACTGTGATGGTCAAAATTTTATCAATCCCATTCATGCAATCACCCTCTCAATAGTTTCACCCCTATGGTCAAGAATTTAGCAAAACTTAAGTATTTGTTTTATGAAATCTCTAATTGCAATCAATAAAATTTGTGGTAATTCATATGTAATTCATATTTTGCACTGATGTCCAGGTATCGGTGGTAAGACAGATTCTTTGGCCATCCAACAACTATTTTAATTTTATCTTCTATTTGTTATACAATTTAATACAATCCCTTTTTAAAGTGGTTCGGGATGGTAAAGTAAATTAAGACTCTAAATCAGCCACAAATTCAGTAAACCCATCATGCTCCACAAGCCTAAAAGGTAATTCACACCTAGTAAAAAACTTAGCGGTTGATACCTTAAGTTTTTCTGCATTATAATTCACTAAGCCTTGTGGGCTACACACTCTTCCCTTTGCTTCCCTCTTAATACTAGAGGATTGACTTTTTCCAACTCTAATTCTAAGAGGAGAGGTTTAACATGCATTTTGGAAGTGGTGCATCATAAATGAAGTGTCATTCTTATAGTGGCAACTGTATAGCTTATTGCAATAAGTGTACTAAACTTTTGGGTTATCGTGGTTAATAGGTTGCACTTTATTAAAGTGTTCCCATACCACTAATTGGTTACTAGGTGCTTGTTTTGGATTTCTTGGGTAAAGGTGGGATGGAACGGGTAGGGTACTGTGTATATGTGGATGAAGGGGTTAGAAGACTCTCATGCTCCTCTAAATCCACTAGAATATAAGAGGAGTTGCAACCTACCCCTTGGATTGTACCAATATTACAACTCATGGTATTTTCTTCCATCTGTTGAAGTTACAACAAAACCAAAGAAAAGCAAGAAATAAAAACACAAGCCTGACCATAACCAAAACATCAAAAGCAATAAAACAAGGTTTTGACCAAATCGATAAAACACAACCATGATAGTATGCTGGACAGGATATATGTTTTATTTTTATTACCTTGGAGAGAATGTGTAGTGTTTGATGCTTTGATATCTTAGGCATGGATTTGTTCGATGTGCTCTTACACTTTATCTATAAGGAGATTTTCCCCACCTCACAAGCCTATTAGGCCTCAGCTTGATACCCAGCCCCAGGGTCCAAGCTTACCCATGAAGAAAGCCACCTACAGGGAGGAGCAAACAGGTGGCTGGTGGGACATACATGCTTGACATATCTCAACCACACTTCAATTGTGGGGACTTGTACAGGGCAAAGCAGGAAAGCAAGGGAACCATTGATCCTCTGACCCGAGAACATAGATGAACCATCGAAGATAAAGCGGAATCAGGAAACCATGCCGCATGAATGTTAGCACTACCCGAATTACACGGCACATTAATGACGCCGTCGCAGAGCAACACTGCATTAAAAGACTCTGACAAAAGGAATAGTATGAAGAACACAGACTCTGCAAGGACAAACACGATCTATCTCCTTCCCAGACCTCAGGTATAAATAACAACTCACACGTACGAGTAACTCTCTCTGATCTCTAGACTCTCTTACTTATTTACAAACTGCCAAGAGACTTGACTGACTTTAGCATCAGAGATTCCTTGGCCCCAAGGCCACCCTCTCCCATTTGCCTTCTTCTGTATTTTTGCAGGCCTAGTTCTAAATGTAACACCCGCACCCAGCCGAGCTCCGCTTCTAAATATTTTTGGACTTGTGTAAGACTAGTTGAGATTTCGAGTATTTTTTTAAATATAGATTACGGGTCTTACTTATTTTTTCCAAGAACCCAACCTATGTTTTATTTTTTTAAAATGTTTGTTATTTTGTTTTTCAAACGGATTAAGGTTACAAGTCTAGAATTTCATTCCCATTAAAATCCTTAAACCTATTATACAGCCCCGAGCATTATGATAAATGTTTTTTTTTCCCCACAAACCCAAGTTAGTTCTTGGTTGCCATCACCGCGTTCCCCACCATGCACGTCTCTACCCCACTAGCTTTACGGCAGTTGGTATATATATATACATGCATGATTTTGGACGTTCATCAAAACCTCATTCTTTTTTTTTCCAATCCAGGTTTGTCGTGCACCTCTACCAAACTACCTATTGGTTTCCATTACTACCAGTCGCAGCAGTTTTGCTACCAGTCACAGTCGTTTCTCCTTAAGCCTCAACCATGCGGCAAGACCACCAACTTTTCTTTTCTTTTCTTCCCACCATCATATGACGCGAACCCTACCAATTCCAGCAAGACCACCATCACTGAAACCCTGACCGAATGCCTGCACGTTGCACCATCATTGGGACAATTGCCAATCACTATCCGTCTCTGTCCAAGCACCACTCAGTCTTCGGCGCAGGGGACCATTGCGCACTGCTGCTGCATCGCAAGCCCCCAACCTCCATCTCCATGTAAAACCAACGCCACAACTAGCCCATGCGAAGCCGTTTGTCCCCTGTTTTAGCCCCCGAAAATAGAGCAACATTAGCCACTACTTAGCCACCACAGTACCGTTTGTCTCTTCCACCCCATGCCACCCCGTACACCAAGAATCAAGGAGAGGCTCCATACACTTAAACTCGTAAGCCCCTCCGTTCCTCAACCATAAAACATCACCTTCAACCAAGGACCCCTGTTTTTACTCCTCAAAACAGAGGAATTACTATCCCCCAGAGAGTAGCAGAAACCACCATTTTTGGCGCTGGAAACCACCGTAAAAGCAACAGAAACCGCCAGCCATGACACCCTTGTCACCCTGTGCAGATCAGTGAACCCACTAAGTTTCCTCCATTTTTGTTTCCTCACAGTAATCCACTATTAACTTCTATGTTCCTCCTCCCTCACGCCGTGCTCTTTCTCTTTTACGTTAACTCTTCTCATTATTTTCTCTCCCACTCAGTGCCCTGCCAACGCCCTCACAGCTACAATCCACCACCCAGCTAGCCGCTCATCATGCTCTCCATCTCTCGGTAAGCCTCCACCTTGTGAATTGTTGTTTCACAAATATGTTTTCTTATAACATAGTTCCACATAAGCTTAGCATAAGTTGGTCATGCATGGTATACATGTTATACGGGGTATAATGGTGGTTTATAACCCAACCACAGGGGTTAAACATAGTATATGGCCCAGCCACGGGTATAATGGTGGTTTATAACCCTACTACGGGGGTTAAAAATGGTATTTGTCCCGATGCAATGCTCCAATATGATATAAAGATGATGTCTCAGTTTATGATATGCCAAAAGATTTTTGAATAAGAAAGTTTTTCTCAAAATTTCGCTCTCATGTTTTGTAACAAGTTTTGCTTATGCATTCTCAAAGTAAATATGTTGATCCTGTATTCTGAAAGTAAATGTTTTATTCTGCATACTGAACTTTATAAATGGTCATGTTTACATGATAGTATAAGTTATCTGCTTTATGAGTTGTTGGTAACTTACCCCTTATCTCCACAATATTTTTCAGCTGGGGATCAAGATTTTGAAGTTTTGGGTGAGATGATTTTAGAGTAGTGGATTAAGTATAGAAAGTTTTGGATGAGTACTGGTGATTTTTATTAAGAAATTTTATTGTGTTATGATGATTTGGCATTTTGAAAAATTGATTATATTGAGGAAATTAGTTTGAATCGAAATTTCTTTATGATATTGGGAATTTGGAGTCAATAATTATATTGTTGAAATGTGAGTTTTAGTGACAGGACATAACTCTTCGACCCCTGCGGGACCACGGTGTTACATGTTGTATCAGAGCCAGTTTTGAGATTTTGCATACTATAATAAGGTGTTTGGTGACATTTAAGGTTATAGAATTTTGTAGGCAGCAGGATGTGATTTTGAAGATATCTGGTTTGAGCATTTGCAGACTCATGGTAGGTGGCCGACGAAATCTGAGGTTTTAGAGTTGTAGATTTTAAGAATTGAATTTTTTTTTTTTTTACATTTGAGGTCTTAGAATTTGCAAGTGTTAAGGATTGTGTTTTATGAAATTTAAGGTATGAGATTGTGCAGACCTTATCGATTGAGGTTTTGGAAATATGAGGTTTAGGGTTTCTGCATATTTTAAAGACGAGTTTGATAAGGTTTGAGGTTAAGACTTTTGAAGGTGTGCTTAAGCTAAATGGAAAGCCAGGTTTGAGATTCTGCAGACTATAACATATGAGGTGTTGGATATCTGTAGGTTTAGGTAGAAACTTCAGATTTGAGGTATAGAAACTTGAGGACTAAGAAATGATTATGCGGAAATTTAAGTTTTAGATTTCAAAATGTACATAAGTTTGATCGAGCGCCAGGATTGCAATTCTACAGTCTTTGAAACAAAAATGGAGACGGTGGTGATGTAAGGTTTGAGAATTTTGTGAAATTTCTGAAAGATGATATTTAAAGGTTTAGATTTCTTGTTGACTTCGTGGAAAGAATTTTTGGTTAGGAACTGGAAGTTTAGACTTGTGATATTGACGTTTCAGAGGAATTATTAGGCTTGTAAATCCAATGTGGAGGTTAGTTCCTTTTAGATGTACTTGTTTGAGATACAATGCATTTAGGACTACAAGTTACTAGAGTGAACAACAGAAGTGTGGTTTGGATGATATGTTAGTCTGAGAGTTTATTTCGCTATTTTTTTTAGGTTCATGGATTATGTGGATAGTTCAAAATTACTATTAGGTTTTTAATTGTGTTGCTGAGGTTTATAGTTTAGATCTGTTTTGGAACTTTCAAAGTGCGATACAAGCTGTGCATATATGTATGAAGGATTGAGTGTTTGAGACTTGAGTTTAGGTGCAACAAATTTCGAGCACAAAATTTTTGTAAAGGGAGGACGATGTAAGACCCGCACCCAGCAGAGCCCGATTTCTAAATGTAACACCACGCTTCCCAAAAAGATATTTTAAAATTTTCGGGAAGACAGTGTCCTACTACTAACTTAAACTTAAAAGTTTTTCTTTTTAACAAAGCGCCAGATGCGAAAGATTTCTATAAATAACAAACTTCAATAAATACTGAAAATCAAAAATAAAGTCTGCGGAAGCACTTATTAAAATAAATACGGAAGTCTCATGTGCTTATCAAAATAATTTATTTCATAGAAATAATCATAGCTTAATCTGTAGGCCTCTGCCTCGCCTCTCAGGGTCAAGTCCTGTTCTGCAGTCTCATCCTCATAAATGTCATCACTTGGGGTAGTTTAAAAACATAAAAGCAATTAAAATGAGTCGAATACTCAATAAGCAACACATCATACAGTAAACATAATAAACATAAGATTTCTTTAAAAACGTGCATACTCACAAATACATATGTAATTAACATGAATTTGAACATGGACTTATATTTTCATTCATCATAGGCCATTACCCATTGTTGATCCCCGTGAGTTAAGGTTAGCGAATCTAAGTATATTCCGATTCCGCCCGTGGCCGCGGGTTATGGAATCCATACATAAGGAAGACATACTGGGTGCACTACCAACATGCACGACCTGGCAATGCAATATGCCCATAACACAGGTACCGTCTTCATATCATAACATAGGCCGTTACATATTTTATCAAAATCATACTTGCATACTTGTCATTTCATAGATTTCAAAAGAAATCACATACATACTTGTCATATCGTGTCATAGATTTCAAATGAAATCGCATTCTTTCATAAATATCGTGATACATGTTCCCTCACATAAATTCATGACTTTCGTAGAAAATTTTATGCATAACTCTCACATAAAATAATTTTAAGAATAATCTCTCACAAAAAATCATGTATGACTTCCCATAATTATTTTAATGCATAAATTATCACGTGAGATCATCAATATTCATAAACTTTCACATAAAATCATGGATTTTAATAAATAATTTAATACATAAATCTTCATATAAAATCATAGATTTTCATAAATATATCATGATGGGGTACGTAAAGAGGAGCTTCCAAAGACAGACATACATGCAAAATATTTTTACAAAAGACATGCCATTTACGTACATACGTGGGTATGATCATGCTATTTACCTTGCAGTGCTAATCCACTATTTTCGGCACGTAATCGGTCACCTATAAAATAAACACGTAATTTGCATAAATTTCTACTTAAACATGTGATTTTATTTAAAACCTAAACTACTAAAATAGTCTATAATTGCTAAACCTAGATTCTTCCTAGCACTAAAATATTCTCATCTTTTAATTCTAAATAGGCATGGGTATTTTTGAAAAAGAATACAAAGGGCATTTTTGTAATTTAACTAACCCACTTAAAAATGATCCTACGGGCAGGGGCTTACCAAGAGAGGAAGAAGCAGTCGCGACGGTGGGTCTAGTGGCTGGGCACGACATCAACTCCGACGAGTGGCGGCTATGCAACTAAGAGTGAGAGAGAGTAATGAGAGAGAGAGAAATTGAATCTTAGAGAGAGAGATTACGGGGAGGAGATTTACGCACCACGCAGCGTGCATGGGCTTCGGGCGGTGGCGCTGGGCGTCACTAAGTGGTGGAGACTAGATCTCCAGCGTTGTCTGTTGCTGCTGACGGTGGCGTCGCGGCCCAACAGTGGCAGAACGTGGCTCTCGGTTTGGGCCAGGATATATCCTTTGTTTCGGTGCAGTAAAACAGAGTATTATGTTGGTGTGGTTTCTCAACGGCTGGGCAATAGTGGTGGAAGGAAGAGTTATGGTTGCTACGTGTGGGAAAGTTGGAGGGTGAACGCTAGTGCGGACAGGTGCTGAACTGGGGTAGCAACGCTGCGGGACAGAGCATGGGGTTGTGGCCGTTGCTTTCGGTGGGCGTCACGGAGGAGGTCTTGGGTGGTTTGCTGGATGAACTGTGGGGAGGTGGTGGAGGTTGTGTGTTCGTGACTTACGGGGTGTGGGCTGGCAGCAGCGTTGAGGAAGAGGCTGGTTGATCACACTGGAAATAATGGCTCGGACTGGACGTAATAAGTCTCTATATATATAGACCATTGAAAACCCTAGTGAAGAAGAAGAAGAAACGTACGTGCATGGAAATGGATTTGGTTTCATGTGTGTTTGAACTTTATAGAATAAAATCCGGTAGCTAGGAGTTTTATCATGAAGAGGAAATAAGAATAGTAATCGTGTTTGGACTCTAACACACACATGCTTTGAGTAAAAAATAAAATAAATAAATAAAAAATAAAAATAAAAACTACCAAAATAAAATAATAATAATGGAGCCTTAACTTTAGGTTTAAAAAAATTCATCTGATAATTCTCATATGGGCTTTAACTCATTTATTGAGTTTTAAAAAAAAAATTCTGTAATTTATCTCTAAAAATATAGGATCGGGTCACTACACTAAATATTTGTGGACTTGTGTATGAAAAGACTAGTTGAGTTTTTGAGTATTTTTTTAAACATAGATTACAGGTCTTATTTATTTTTTTCAAGAATCCAACCTAAGTTTTATTTTTTTTTAAATGTTTGTTATTTATTTTTTTAAACGGATTAAGGTTACGACTCTAGAGTTTCATTCCCATTAAAATCCTTAAACCTGTTATACAGCCTTGAGCATTATGATAGATGCTTTTTTTTTCCCCTTCAAACCCTAGTTAGTTCTTGGTTGCCATCATCACGTTTCCCACCATGCACATCTCTACCCCACTAGGGTTTACGGTAGTTGGTATATATATATATATATACACACACGCATGATTTTGGACGTTCATCAAAACCTCATTCTTTTTCTTTTCCAATCCAGGTTTGCCGTGCACCTCTACCAAACTACCTATTTGTTTCCTTTACTACCAGTCGCAGCACTTTTGCTACTAGTCACAGCCGTTTCTCCTTAAGCCTCAGCCATGCAGAAAGACCACCAGTTTTTCTTTTCTTTTCTTCCCACCACCATATGACGCGAACCCCTTCAATTCTCACAAGACCACCATCATTAAAACCCTAACCGAACACCTGCACGATGCACCATCGTTGGGACAGTTGCCAACCACTATCCGTCTTTGTCCCTGCACCACTCAGTCTTCGTCGCAGGGGACCATTGCACACTGCTGCTACATCGCAAGCCCCCAGCCTCGATCTCCTTGTTTTTACTCCTCAAAACAGAGGAATTACTATCCTCACTAAGTGCCACAAACCACCATTTTTTTGCGCCGAAAACCACCTAAAAGCAACAGAAACCGCCAGCCACGTCACCCCATGTAGATCGATGATACTACTAACTTTCCTCCATTTTTGTTTCCTCACGGTAATCCACTATTATCTTCTCCGTTCTTCCTCCCTCACGCCATGCCCTTTCTCTTTTACGTTAACTCTCTCTCATTATTTTCTCTCCCACTCAATGCCCCACCAACGCCCTCACAGCCGCTGTCCTCCTCCCAGCTCGCTGCTCGTCATGCTCTCCATCTCTCGGTGAGCCTCCACCTCACGAACTGTTGTTTCACAAATATATTTTCTTATAACAAAGTTCCACATAAGCTTAGGGTAAGTTGGTCATGCATAATATATTTATGTAACAAAATTACTTGGTTACCCTTTGAGTTACCACTATATTAATTTGTTTTTAAACTTTTAACATGTAATAGTGGACTTTATTTTATTTACGTTTACAATATCTTAAATTTTTTTTAAAGTAAATATTTCTTTAAACAGTAAACAATCTGGTGTAGATTTATTTCCCTACAAACAAAGAAGAAGAAAAGGAAACCTGACTTAGTTAGTTTTATGATATTACAAGTTTGCCCCTTAAGTACAAGTCAAATCATAAGGTGGTTTGACTTCATATTTTTCATTGGGTTGATTTTACGATGGGTTTCAGTATGATTTCAGATAATATTTATGTTAATGATATGAGAGTTTTGTCTTATATTATACTAGTCAAAAATGTTTCTAAAGTGTTTTAAATTTTTTATTTCCTTCGAAAGAGTAATCGAGAATGTTGTATTTTTATTATGATTTAGTTTATTATATCGTTGCTGTATAATTTAAAATACTTTGGTATAATTATATTATCTAGTTACAGATTTTATAGTTACACTTCAGTAGTAAATAAGTTAGCTTTTTAATGTTTTAGTCGAAGTTATTAAATGGACATTGATAATTTTAGAAAGTGATGATATATTATGGGATTATAAGAATTTTAGGTTTTGAGGAATTAAAATAAGTTATTTTAGAAGCTTAGGCTTAAATATTGAAATACGTGTTCAATTGGAAATTTACAGGAATTATGTGATTATTTTATAGGTGAAGATCAATATTTGTTTGGCATTGTTGAAAAAATTTTTGAAAGACTAAGAAGTCCAGGTAAGCGGGATTCACATTCTAGTTTTGTATAAAAGAAATGAAATGAGGTTGACTTTGAAAGTATGCATGTTTGTTTTTGAGAAAAAAATCTGAAAACGACCTCAGATGTTTGTTCTGCATATGCATAAATTCTATATAAGAGAAAGTATTTTCTGTCATGACTGGTGTAGACATGAGCTAATTTTATGCATTCTGTTTCTGAACTACACAAAAAGCGCGAATATGAAAATCTAAAAGTTTTTGTTGTGAATAAATGAAGATGTTTTGCTTCTATTTATTTCAAACATGTGAAATAATCTAAAGTTGTTCAGTATTCGGTTTTGATATGATGTAGCATCTGAAAAACCTTCGCATGATTTTCTGATTCTGTGTCTGGATATGAGCTGCTTCCGATGATGTTTTGTTCTGTTTATGTTAAGACCTTGTCACGGGTACAATGGTGGTTTATAACCCTACCATGGGGGTGAAACACGGTAGACAGCCTAGCCACGAGTATAATGGTGGTTTATAACCCTATCGCGAGGGTGAAACATGGTATACGGCCCAACTACGGGTATAATGATGGTTTATAACCCTACCACGGTGGTGTTGATATACGGCCCTACCATAGGTATAATTATGGTTTATAACCCAACCACGGAGTGAAACATGGTATACTTCCCTGCCACAAGTATAATGGTGGTTTATAACCCTACCACGGGGGTTAAATATGATATTTATCCCGATGCAATACTCCAATATGATGTGAAGATGATGTCTCAATTTATGATATGCCGAAGGATTTTTAATCAGAAAGTTTTTTCAAAATTTTGCTCTGATGTTTTGTAACAAGTTTTGTTTATGCATTCTAAAAGTAAATATGTTGTTTTTACATTTTGAAAGTAAATGTTTTGTTCTGCATACTGAATTTTATAAATGCTCATGTTTACATTCTAGTATAAGTTCTCTGCTTACTGAGTTGTTGATAACTCACCCCTTATCTCCACAATATTTTTTAGATGATTTTGGATATTTCAGTTGGGGATCAAGTTTTTGAAGTTTTGAGTGAGATGATTTAAGAGTTGTGGATTAAGCTTAGAAAGTTTTCAAAGAGTATTGGCGATTTTTATTACGAAATTTTATTGTGTTATGATGACATGGCATTTTGGAAAATTGGTTATATTGAGGAAATTAGTTTGAATATGATATTGGGAATTTGGAGTCTATAATTATATTGTTGAATTGTGAGTTTTACTAATAGGAAGTAACTCTCTGACCTCTACGAGACCGAGGTGTTACACTGAAAACCTGAGTTGTTGGAACCTAGCACCAAAGGCGTACAAAACACTATGTTAACAATGGCACCGTCTGTGGGATTATTATAGATCTTGTGTGTACTTCATATGTCTGCGACAATCCATTCCAAACAACTCGGTAGCCCACTGATAGTGCCGATGAACATCAATGAGAGAACCAAACTTCTAGGATTGGAAGGGACGCCGCGAAAGAAAGGCGGGAGCACACCCAGGAAGGGATGCCTTTGAATGGTGAGGTAAGCGTGGTGTGCCCTACGGTGGATGATTGCACCTTGCCACTGCCTCCTATCTGTGCACCAATTGAAGCTGAAATCTGAGATGAGCAGAGGCTCATAAAGGTGGAACCAAACGAGACATTGGAATTCGTTCCCCTAAACTCGGACCGATTAGAAGTGATGGGAACCAAGGTGGGCCTACTCTTAAAGATCATTTGCAAGTTCCAAATGGGCCAATTACAAGATCAAGGGCCAAAAAGATCAAGGAAGCAATACACGGATTGGTGCAATCCACTTGGGATGAAGCTAGCAAGAGCCCAACACTCAAGATAGGCTTGAAAGAAGGAGAACCAACTTTGATCCACTTGATTCAAGTTGTGAAAGACATGAGTTAGAGATAGGACCTATTGTTATTGGAAGCTTCCAATTTGGTTAAATGATTTATTTTATTAGTTTAGAATAAGTGGGTTTGAAGATGCTTGGCCCATACGTCTTATTTTTAATGAACCAGGATTTTCCGGGAAGGCCTTGTATTTTGGTCAAGGGCTTATTTGAAAAGTTACTTTTTAGGAACTAGAGTTACTTTTTAGGAACTAGGGTTTCAAGAGGTTACTGTAGCGTTACTGTAGCCGTACTATAGCCGTGCATACTGTAGCCGTGACACTGTTCATCAGAGGCATTTTGGATAAAATGGGTTTTATTTTGGTTAGGGTTTTAATTAGGTTTAGTTTAAATACTCCTTGTAGCCTCATTTGAAGTTTAGACAATATTGAATTTTATTTATGAGTTGAGTTTACTCCTCTTGTTCTTGATTGAACTCTTGAACTTATCAAAGGTAAATCACAACCTTTGTAGCGTTCCTCCTTGTAATTTGGGTTCTTGACACTTGTTCTTCAACGGGTCTAGATTTTAATATAATCTAGGTTCTTGAAACTAGTTCTCATCAGGTCTAGGTTCTCCATCCTTTGACTTGGTTTTGGCTTTCTTGGGGAGTTTTCAAATTGATTGTGAGTTCAAGGGATTCAATTTCCTATGGGTTCATATCAAGAAGCCATGGCAAGGATCGGTACTGAAATGACATCTGAGGCACAGAGTGCCATGCAGTAACTCCTCGCTGAGCACTAGGATGTGTTTGCTTGGAGCCATGAGGACATGCCAGGAATATCTGCCGTGATCATACAGCATAAGCTTAGCATAGACCCAAAGGCCAAAGGAATGAGGAAGAAATGCTGAAGTGTCAATGCAAAAAAGAACATCACCATAGCTGAGGAAGTGGACCACCTATTAGTGACTGGATTCATTCGAGAAGCCCACTATCTGGAATGGCTATCCAACATGGTGCTCGTAAAAAAGACGAACAGCAAATGGAGAATGTGCGTCAACTTCACCGACCTCAACAAAGCCTACCCGAAGGACAGCTTCTCACTTCCCCGCATTGATCTGATCATCGACTCCAAAGCAGGACACCGTATGCTCAGCTTCATGAATGTCGACTCTTGGTATAACCAGATTCGCATGAACCTCAAGGACGAGGAGAAGACTTCCTTCATCACCGACCGAGGCCTGCTTGTTACACGGCAATGTCTTTTGGGCTAAAGAATGCGGGTGCCACCTACCAGAGGCTGGTCAACCGCATGTTCAAAATTAGTAGGAAGAAGCATGGAGGTCTACATGGACGACCTATTGGTTAAGTGTGGGACCTCGGAACAACACTTGAACGATGTGAGGGAGACTTTTGTGATACTGAGGTAGATGAAGCTGAACCTGGCAAACTGTGCCTTCGGCATCAAATTAGGAAAATTCTTGGGATTCATGGTATCAAAATGCGGAATCGAAGCCAACCCCGAGAAGTTGGAGGCCATCCTCAACATAGCCCCTCCCCGAAGCATAAACGAGATGCAAAGGCTGGCAAGGTGAGTGGTGGCTCTCAGCAGGTTCATGTCAAGATCCACTAACAAGTGTTTGCCTGTCTTCAAGGTTATGCGAAATGCATAGGTATGAGACGGCGAGTGCGACCTGGCATTTGAAGCTCTCAAGAAATACCTCACGAGCCCCCGCTCCTCAGCCAACCCCGATGTGGGGAGATGCGGACCCTATACCTGGCAGTCTCCCCCCAAGTAATCTCTTCAGCATTAGTGCGTGAAAAGGATGGAGTCCAGAGGATGGTCTACTACACCAGCCAAGTATATTGTGGGGCCAAAGCTAGATAACCCCGCAAAGAGTGTAATACCCAGCTCCTTCTTTTGACGTAAGCAAATTTTGAGGAGGATAATTATGTAATAGTCTGCCCCTTCTCTCTAGCGACTGCAAGCCTCGTCATGCGTGCCAAACCTCAATGGCGTGTTTCTAAAGATATTACGTGATTTCTAAAGTATGCCCAGTATTTTAAATGCCTTGGAAATATTTATATGAGGTATTTCCAGTGTTATTGAACCAAGCTTGATTTTAAATAAGACAATTATAATATTTTTGAAGAGCTCCAAAAATATTATAATTGTAGGAAATCATTTTAATATCATTTATTAAAATGATTTCATTTATTTAAAATATTATGAGGTTTAAATTATGTTAGAAATTAAATGGTTTTATTCTTTTAAAGATATTAAATAAGACTTCATCATTTTATTAATGATGAACAAATATTATTTTATAAACTAAAGTTTAGTTTAAATAATATTCTATCTTAATTCCTCTCAGTGCTTTTAATTAAGTTAATGTTTACGCATTTTCAAAACAATATTTAAAACTCACTGTTAGATCGTTCTGAAGATCCCAAGATGAAAGGCCTAGATTAAATGCCCAAGCGCTCTCTCTTTCTCTCTCACTTTTCCCTTCCCTCTCTCTCTCCTCCCGTTCTCCCTCCCACACAAAATGCCCCTCTCCCTCACCCGATTCTCCCTCAGCCCAGCCAGGCGCCGACGTACGCCGCCTGGCCTCACCGCCACCAACGACCTCCCCTCTCACCGGTGAACCCCTTCCGTGGAACACCCAAGCCACGGCAACCTCCCTTTCTCTCTCCTTCTTGCCCCTTTCCTGAAATGGGTCTCACACGAGCTCACCATCACCGACGGCCCTAGCGCCACCGTGCATCAGTTTTAGCCCCACCAAGCACCACCACCAGCCTCCCTCCTCCCTTCCCCAATTCCCCACGAAGCCCATTGGCCTCCCTCAACCGCACGCCCCCTCACCCATTTGGCCTAGATGCGCCGCCTCCAGCCACTGTGGCGTCACCCCAATGCCACCACAAGCTCCACTGCACCTCCCTCAGCTCCTCCATGGCCAGCCATGACCAGCCAAGCTCCCCCCCTCCATTTCCCTACTTTGAAACACACGAGTTCTCCTTGGAAACCTACAGCTCCCCTAGCCTAGTCCTAAGCCCAAACCGCCACTTTACGTGGTGGACAGCCACTGTACGTGGCTAACTGCCACTATACACGGCTAGATGTAGGAATGGCTACATTGGTAGTCATGCACTGTACACTGTACGTTGGCAGTCATGCTTATGATGGGTGAGGTGTTAGTGTAGGAATGGCGTAGCAGGAACGTGAAAGGATGTCACGATGTGATAGGAGTACGTGAGGGACCGTTCTCGTGATGAGTTAGGAGTTGGTGTAGAAATGATGTAGCGGGATGTCAGGTGACGTGACACGGTCACGGTATAGCTTGGGAGTAGTCTCGAGCTATATGACGTGACATAAGGCATAGTTGTGAACAGAGTCTTGTCGTGTGAAGTGTTGGGATGAACTGTCAAAAGGGATGGATAGCATGAAGAGTCATGCTAACCGGGTTAAGAGAAGGTTGGTATCGGAATATGAAGCTTGTCCCTACGAGCAAGTGATCAACATGTTATATGTTAGTCTCAGGCAATAAGGGGATAATGTCCTTGTGTAATATGGTTAGACACTTGTATCGGACAGATTCACCATATGTAATGGGTAATCTGTCCTAAGCATGGTTACACGGTGCTTAAGCCTCATAGTTGGCTTAGAGCCGTGTGGTGTGTATGGATGGAAATGAGAATTTAGTGTGAGCTAAGGTGTATGAAGATAGTGACTGGTGTATTTTCTAGGATTGGGATGCGTGATTCAGTCAGTCGAAATCATGCGTCGGAATGTGGTCAACAAGAAGAGTAAGACGAAAGTCTTAATGTCTTAACCATAAGGTGAATCATGGGTTCACTTTAGTGGATGAGCACTCGAGGCAAGACCTTGAGTCTGGAAGAGATAGTGACCTTAAGTAGATCCCGAAGGTTTTAGTATTGTAAAGGGCATGTAAGAACACGAGATAGAAGGAAAGTGTTCCAAGTGAAGTGTAGTTCTACTTCTAGTTAGTTGCTTATGCATTAGATAAAGAATAACATCAAGGTTGTGTATGCATGTAGGTTGCCATCTGACATGCACATGAATGGACTGCATGATATGAAAATAGCATGGAGTTCAGGTAAGTATTATGTCCATACTCTTCTAGAGTTTTCTAAAATATTTGAAAAACAAAAACGAAACGCTTTTCATTTACGATGTCTTGCGAAAGCATGCTAAGTGTTCAAAGGTATACGTATGTACGGCCCTCCTTGACAGCCCCTTTTTACGCACCCAAAGTATTAATTGTACGCATGTGCATGGATGACAATACGCAGTACCTATTGTATGTATTTTTTTCCAAGAAAAGAGATGTTGAGGCTGATGCCTCGAGCTTTAACTGATGCTTTAACTGACGCAAAGAAAGTGTTTTAAACGTCCCTATGAACCGATGCTTTATGGATGCCATGAACTGATATTTTATGGATGCCATGTATGGATGCTTTAACTGATATTTAAGCCCTTGCTTTTAAACGATGTTTTCCATGAATGAACTGAAAAGATAGAGTTGAAATGAACTAAAAAGAAAGGACTAAAATGACTTAACTGAAAAAAGGACTGAATGAAATGAACGTTTAAAGCATGAAAATACGTAACGGCCACATGAATGGTTTGTGGTAGTAGCTGTGGACTACTTCACCAAGTGGGTCGAGGCCAAGAAGCAATGGTTTGGAGGTTTTGCATCCCACGCACTATCATATCAAACAATGGGAGACAATTTGATTTCGATCACTACAGTAATTGGTGTCGAGAGTTAGGGATTAAGTTCTGGTACTCATCCCCGAGGCACCTCCAGTTTGACGGGTAAGTGGAGGCAACCAACAAGACATTAATGGGAATGCTCAAGAAGCAACTTGACGACAGAAAGGGGGCGTGGGCAGAAGAACTTCCCGCTATCTTCCTATCGGGTCACAGTGAAGAGGCCGATGGGAGAACTCCTTTCACCCTTACCTACGCCCACGAAGCGATGCCACCTGTAGAGATCGGGATCCCCACCTACAAAGAGCAGCACTTCGAGCTAGACTCCAATGACAGGCGACTGGAAGAACAACTTGACTTGATGGAAGAAGTTAGGTTGGAGGCAGAGATAAGAACCGCCGCCAACAAAAGGAGGGCTGAGTGGTGCTTCAACAAGCGAGTGAGACGAATTCAAAGTCGGAGACCTCGTACTCAAAGAAACAGGGACAACAACGCAAGAAGAGGGAAAGCTAGGCCCCCGATGGGAAGGCCCCTATGTGGTCAACGCCACAAATCGCCCGAGCTCCTACCAACTCCAAGACATTGAAGGAAAGGAGCTACCATATCCCTGGAACACCGAACTCCTCTGAAAATTCTATTGCTAAGCTAGTTTAATTATTGTTAATTCATGTTTTGATGCACACGCTATAGATCCTAATATAAGAAGTGTTGTATTTCAATGTCGAGTTTCAAGGACATAACAAAATCTCAATCAACAAAATCTCCATCAACAAAATCAACATAATCTCCATCAACAAAATCAACGTAATCTCCATCAACAAAATCTCCACCAGCAACTTACCTCCCAGCGAGGCGAAAGGGAGAAGTGTAATGCTGGCTACTATATTCCTTTTGTGGAGGAGTGCAGGTAGGCCCTCGGCCACCTGAAGATAAAAACATGCCTTCCCCATGAGCATCAAGCGGGAGTAGGTCCAGTTACAGATTGCCCGAACAACGTACCTCCTACGGGACCAAAAGGCAAAAGGCTATTTTGTCCCTCCCACGACGGAGAGCGGGTCCAAACCCGAGGCTACCCGAAAAACTTACCCCGACCTCCGCCACGGCAAAGTATGGGATCAGTGCTAGCCTGACCCAAAGCGGGTAAGGGTGAAGAACCAGATCCCAATATCCTGCCACAACCGAATTTGAATCCGAGTTTTCAAAATCGGGCGATTTTCTGCCCGGATAAGCCCGAAAAAAAATCCAGGCGATAACCGGATATCCGGGTTTATTACCTTTTCTTTGCTTTTTTTTTAAAAAAAAATACATTTTAAAAATTTTAAAAATGTTTTTATAGTACTATTTTTTTAAAATTTAGATATCGTGTTTAATATCCAGATTTTCTTAAAATAATATTTTAAACACTTTTTAAAAGGCTTTTTTTAATATTTTTAACAATTCAAAAGACTTTTTTTCTATAGGCCATTATTTTTGTTATACTACATATTACGTTGTTGTTTACATTACAATGCACATCATTTTACAAAGAACAAAATAAATAATAATACATCACAAGAATATCAAGATGTTATTAATGTTGATCTTCTCCATCCATTAATATTATTGTAGTACAAATGTACCATGCATACATTATTTTTATATTAATGTTGATCTTGTCCCTTGCATTCCATGCACAATGAAAAAATGCATCTTTTTTTTTTTCTTTTGAATCCAAAAGAGAAGAAAAAATGCTTAAAATAACTCCTAGTTTTGTAATTAGAATAAATAATTATGGAATGATATATCAAAGCTTATGTTTGATCGATCCTTATGTGCTCCATACAAACCAAAATAATCTCTTTAGAATATAATTTTTGTATATTATTTTTGTTTTGAAATTTGAAAAAGTTAAGAAAAATTATATTTTTTTAAATAAGATTCGGTTACAGATAACCGATTACATAACCGGATCCGTAACCAGGTCCATGTTGGATCCAGTTTCATCTTACCTGTCCGGGTTCAATCCTGTAATCACCCAGATTCACCCGAATTTCTGGATTCCGGACCGGGAGAAAATCCGGCTTGGTTGCACACCCCTAGGAGCGGGTCCAGTCCCAAACTGCTTGAACAACCTACCTCCACACGAAGGATTATAGGTGAGCAGGAGGCTTAACCTCCTCATCCGGGAGAAAGGGACCACCCCTTTGGCAGCCCAAAAAACTTACCCTAACCCCCATTGCGGTGATGGAATAGACTAGCCATATCGTTGTCTGAATTATCTTACCTGCGGGATACCAGAGGGAAAAGTAAGCCAAAAGGTTCCCTTATTCCACTTCCAGCGAAGTGCAGGTCAGTACTCAACTACCCAAAGGGGAAGACTTACCTTCCTCATAAGTGACAACAGGTGGGAGTGGGTCCAGTAGCAGACTGCCCAAATAACATACCTCCTCGCTGGCCAAAGAGACAGGACGGGCCAGAGGCCACCCTATCTCCCCGCAGCGGAGTGCGGGACTAGCCCCACGACTACCTGAATAACTTACCCCAACATTCGCTGCGACTAAGTGTGGGATCAGCACCAGCCTGGCCCAAACTTACCCTTCCCTGTAGTGTGAACGGGCGAGAGCAGGTCTAGTGGCAGACTGCCCGAACAACCTATCTCTTGCGAGGAACAAAGGTACGGGTTGAGCCAAAGGCCGCCTTGTGCCCCTCTCGAAGGAGAGCGGGTCCAGTCCCAAGGCTGCCCAAATACTTACCCCGACCCCCATCGCGGCGAAGGAGTGGACCAGCCACATTGCGGTCTGATCGAGCTGAATTATTGCATATTTCATACATCTAGAATCAATATATTTCAATTATTTCATAACATTATTATTGGTTTTAGATGAAAAAATAATAATTTAGATGCATCAATTCAAGTTGTGATTTAAATTGGCTTGTAGCATGGTTTATGCTTAATTTTATAACTTGTGATTTAGTTGAGCAATATTTCCTCACTTGAGATAGCCTTTGTACTACTCATTTTTTAGTGAGTCACTGTTCGAATTACCTCATCAGGGGGCAAAGAGCCGGTTTGGCGTGAGGCATTCCTACATCTCCCCAATAGAGTGCATGCCAAGTCCGTTGATAGCTCGAATAATACACTGGAGAACACAGACATCAACAACATGGCAAGAGCGACAAGCACATTGTAGCATATGCCAATGGCCCAGGTTTGCGAATTTAACTCCAACAAGGGAATAAATATAGAATGCTAACATATGCGAACAGGTCCAGTTCCAATCTGCCCAGACAGCTTACATCTCCATGGACGAACGAGATGGGCCGAGCCAAAGGCCTCCTTGTCTCCCTGCGATGGAAAGCTAGATCAGCCCCACGGCTATTCGAAGAATTTATCTCCGCCATCATTGCAGCAAAGAGTAGCAAGCCTACTCATATCCAACTTCGCGGCCACGGTGCTACTCGAAAGGGCATATAGGCGGGCTAGCAAAACGCTACCCTGCCTGTCCCCCGAGGAGGCAGCCAGAATTTCCCTGGCATGGCTTAACTCTTAAGGGAGTATTGCCATCCCCCCAGGCTGGAAGCCGCGGGCGAAGGCCAACAAACATTGACAACACTTCTTTTCTTTTCCTTCAATTGCATGCCAAAGTAAAGCACAACAACGTAAAATAGAAGAACAAAAGGACTAGATGGGGTAAAGCACGTTAAGAAGATGGACGACCAAAAGAGGAAATCAACATAAGGAAAAGGTGGAGAGACATTGGCCTTGTCAAACAAATTCACTAAAGGCCTCAAGAGAATGACTACCTAACAAAGGCGGACAAAAATAGTATGGGAAAGAGAGAGCTGTTGGCCTACAGGGTCGTCAGGAATAGGTTGGTTGCAGGCGGGGTGAACCATAAAGCTCTGGACGATGGCCATCTTCCCCTGCTTGATGCCAAGGCCATAATTTCTGACGGCGAAAGCCCCAGGCCGGCCATAAAAAAGGGGGTAAAAGAAAAGAAACAAAAAGAATAAAAATACAGAGAAAAATACACAAAGACAAGTAGTCAGGCACCGCAAAATGTAAGATGGTTTAATTAATAAGAGCAAGTTACAACATGAAACTGCAGAGTTAAAAAGAGCAAGTTACAACATGAAGCTACAAAGATACAAAGAGCAAGTAATAACATGAAGTCGCAGAGTTACAAATAACAAGTTACAACATGAACTGGTGGAGTTACAAAGAACACGTTACAACATAAAGCCACTAATTATAATGACATACAGAAAAAGTCAACTAAGTACAACAAAAAGTTGTAAAGGCGCAGCGAACCAAAGCTTGATCATATCATATTCCAGTGCAAGTGGTAGATAGGGATCTCTATCACTACGATGTGTCGATAATGCCCGAGGTGACCTCTAAGAAAATCAATAGGGATGTAATGAGGCAATTAATTGAGTTTTACAATGACATCAACGGCCAAAATGCCACTAGGGGGTACCCTCCTGCCTTGGAGGAGGCGAGAAACTGGTGGAGAAGGTGAAGACAGGAGGGCGAGATGAAGATGAGAGGATAATTTTGGAGTGTAAGAAGAAGTGTTGTGTGCTCGAGTGTGATGGGAACCAAGATGGGCCTAGTTTTAAAGATCCTTTACAACTTCCAGATGGGCCAAGAAGATCAAGGAGACAATGAAAGGATTGATGCAATCTACTTGGGACGAGTTTAGCAAGAGCCCAACATTCATGATTGAAGGATGAAGATCCAGTTTTGATTCATTTGATAAGCTATAGAAGAGGGCAACAACTTGACTTAAAGGCTTTCGGCACTTGAAGGCTTTCAACTTGTTTGATTAATTTAAAGGAATTATTTTATTAGTTTAGAATAATTGAGTTTATTATGGGAAGAACCTAAGGGGGCCTGTCACAACCCCGCCCCATGAAAGACGGAATCGTGACTTACATGTCTATCCTTCTATTGTACTTTCTTTTTCTTTCTTTTCAAATAACACGCGATCGGCATGGACATGACACACATGTATTCTAAATTTCTAATTTAATAAAGAGAACACCTGGTAGACATTCCTTTCAACATTCATCCATAAAAGACTTTCAGAGTCCATCGTACATTCATAAAAACATAACCTATCATTCATAACATAACTATTCTAGTTAGAGAAGGTCCTAAGCGTCTGTCTCTCCCTCTGCAGTAATGCCTTGCTCCCCAGCCTTTTAGTCATTACCTAGACATTTAAAACATTTAAAACAAAATGAGTCGAATACTCAGTAAGTAGTACACCATGTAGTGAACATACTAGGCATCTATTCTTTTGTTTTGAAAACATGCATACATAAACATTTTTGCTAATTCTTGATAATGCTTTCATGCATAACAATTTAAGGAATAAGTCATACTTTCATGCATAAACATTTCTTTGCTTTCATGCATAACAGTTTAAGGAATAAGTCATACTTTCATGCATAAACATTTCCTTACTTTCATGCATAAACATTTCTTAACTTTCATGCATAAACATTTCTTAGAAATAACTTTACTTTACGTTTCACTTTCTTTGGCTGGTACACACTATTACGCCCTGTGTGTTGGGGTTAGTGGTCTTCCTTTGGACCTGGATTCCACCCGTGGCCACAGGTTGGGAATCTTTTTTCAGTCAGAGGGCAGCACTGGGTGCACTACTAGTACTACTTACCCGGCATTGCAATCTGCCCATTCCTTTGGTACCCTTTTCATTCATATGGCCGTTACATAGTTTCATACATTAAAGCATTCATTCATTCATTCAGTCATTTCTTTCATTCATTCATGTCAGTCCTTTCAATCCAATTCATTTAACAGTTCATTCATGGAAAACGTTATTTAAAAGCATAAACTTAGCATCATCTTTTCATTTAACAGTGCGTTCATGAAGAAACATCATTTTTAAAGAATGAGCTTAAATATAATTTTAATGGCATCCATAAAGTGTTAGTTGATAGGGACAATTTAACATCAGTTCATAGGGACATCTTAAAACATTTTCCACGCATAATTTAAAGCATAAGTTCATAGGGACATTTTAAAACACTTTATTCACGTCATTGAAAGCATTAGTTCATATGGGCATTTTTAAAACTCGTTTAAAGCATCACTTGAAGCATAAGACATGAGACATTCATTACCTTTCTTTTGGAATCAAAACATTTTCATCATCTTTCTTACTTCGATGCACATGCATTTTCATGAAAAATATATATTTTCATGCTATATTACATATAGGAATAATCAATAAGTTTATTGAGAGAGCATGTATGGAAATCTCATGACTTAGAACCTACGTGCATGCATTACCTTATACACATACACACAATTATAATCGATAGGGTGCTTAACAGGGGCTGTCAAGAAAGGGCTTGTACATACTATATACATTTACTCTTTCTTTAGAAGAACATTTGCAATAAGAGAGAGAGACATTCTTTCATAAAGAGAGCTTGGTGTAAGAAGTATGGTCATAGCTACTTACCTCTATGCTCCTTGATACTTCCATCATCAATATAGGTCATATTCCAATAAATATCATAAGCGTGTTAATACTCATACAATATTCTTTAACCCTCCATTTAAAAAGAGAAAGCCACGATATTACAATCTAATGTCCATCCTATGCTTAGCATTAACCTCAATGACTACTCCTCACCTCGATTGACAAGAGAATAATTTAAATATTAAGACATGCTAGCTGTCCATGGAAATGTTATTTTAAAGGCATACATGAAAAGTAGTTAACAATTCATAGGCTTCAAGCAATGTTTCTTTGGTTCAAGCTCACTTTGGGTTATGGACATTTTAAGATGAAATCTGAAATTCTCGACAATGGCCTTTAAAATAGATTTAGGCATCTCAGTAGGCTAAACAAGCTTAGGGAACATGACATTTAATCAACTTGTAGTCCCTCATTGTAAGAAGGTTAGCTTATCGATATTTTGGACTCTTGGGTTAGGTTGCATTTAACCTAACGAGGGACAACATAAATGGGCTATTTTTATAGCATGACATGGACTTGGGAGTACTTGGACAGCTTTGCATATCATAATATATCATACACAAATAATCTCTTATATCTAAACTAACTAAATTATAACTTATTCATATCAGCAATATATTAATTAGTTTAGATAACCTCTCATTAAAATTAAAGTAGCATAAAGTATACTAAGGTTACTCATTAAGAAACTTTAAAACCTTTAAACACTTAGGCTTATGATTTACTCACTTAATACCTTTAAAGGCAAGATATAAAATTATAGGACCAAGCAAAACCTTTAAACCAAACCTCCAGCATTCTAAAAATAGATTACCAACCAAATCTCAACACAAGGCACATGTTACCAACATATATAATTTAAAAATCACTATAATCATTACCTATAATTAAACCAAGTTTAATAACAACATAGCATTTTCAAAATATAGGAAAATACATAGCAAAACTACTATAATACTATTCGGTTTGGGCCAAAAACAGGGCATACATATTTATTTGCAATATAAGAAATTAAACACATCAAGACACAAGCTAAAACAACTTAATGGGCTTCCAAAATCACATTAAAAATAAATAAGTCAAATTAGGACTTTTACCTTAAGTTCTTAGCTCCTTTCAAAACACAAGTGGAAGACCAAATAGAGGTATAGCCGGGTGGATGAAGAGCAACACAATATCACTATTTTAAACCACAAAATTGAAACATAAAAATCATCAAAAGAAAACCCACTTGATTAAACCATGGCTAAATTTGAAATACACAAAGGAGAAGGATTTAGGGTACTCTTACCTTGCTATGGAGGGTTGGCTTTAGCTTGTTTGGAAAGGAGATGAAAACTCTCTCTTTTTCTTTCCTAAGTGTAGTCGATGGGTTAAGGGACTAAAAGGAATTGATTTTAATTCTTGCCTTTTTGTGTAGCCTTGACTGACGGGTTGGTGGGGAAAATGCTTAGGATTAGTTTTTATTTATTTTCTTTTCTCTTTTGTTGCCTTGCACGATGGGTAGGAGAAAAGTAAAGCCAATGGCTTTCTTAGGAAGCTCATGGGTCTAAGGGCTTGATGGCTTGCTTTAGAAGCTTATGGATGCAAAAGCTTGTTTGCTTGTCTTGGGAATCCTACGGGTGAAAGGGATAAAAGGGCTTTAGTTGCTTGGTCAAAGCTTTTCACACAAGCTTGGAAGATGGATGGTGGAGATCTATCCAGCTCAAAAATGCTTTTCACCTGCCAATCCAATAGTAGAGATTAATTGAGCCATTTCTTAAATAAATAAAATTAAAGGGCTTAAGGGAAAATATTTCAAAGTCTTAAAAATAATACCCTTGATTTATTTTAATAAATCATATTTTAAAAAAATAAAGCATACTCATCTTAAAATAAAATAATAAAAAGTAATAAAAATCTTTATCTCAAAATATTTAACTTGAAGAATTAATAAAATGATGTAAGGACCTACATAGTAGGACTCGGGTATTACAGGGCCTATGCTAGGGCATGTTGGGAAAGTTATTATTTTATTGAACTAGGGTTAGGTTTTTATTGTAGCAAGTACTGTAGCACGCAACAGTAGCCGCATCACTGTTCATCAGGGGCATTTTTGGGAAAAGTGGCTTTATTTTGGCTAGGGTTTAATTAGGTTTTACTTTAAATACTATTTGTTGCCTCATGTCAAGAAGTTTATGAAATTTGATGAATTTATTCATTGTGAGTTGAGTTTTACTCCTCTTGTTCTTGATAGAACTTTTAAATTTATCAAAGGTAAATCACAACCTTTGTAGCGTTCCTCCTTGTAATCTGGGTTCTTGAGACGGGTTCTTCAATGGGTCTAGATTTTAATATAATCTAGGTTCTTGGAACGAGTTCTCTTCTGGTCTAGATTTTACATCCATTGACTTGATTTTGGCTTTCTTAAGGAGTTTTCAAATTGATTGTGGGTTCAAGGGATTTCATTCACGCGGGTTCATATCAGAGTGGGCGAAAGTGAAGGCAGAAGGCGAGGTTGGGAAGCAGGACAGGGGTCATCTCAAAGACGATCTCAGATGCAGGATATGAAGAAAGAGAATGCATTTCTGTACAAACAAGGAGAGGTTGAGCTTTGGAAGGGGAGGTTTGAAGCCAGAACAACAGAGAAGAGCAAGAGCCATCAAAGGAGCCGCACAGAGTGCAGTCAAGGAGAAGCAACCATCAACGGGCAGGATTGTTCCCAATAGAGTTACCCACAAGGGCGCTCAAGATTAAACACCCCCCCTTAGGAGAGCAACTCGCTCCATGGACACTTCATGCGGAGGAAGCTCCCGCACACACAGAGCCCACAGGTCTCATTGGGGATTCTGGAGTACAAGAGTCTTCATCCGTTCCAAGCCATCGTTGTAACCAAGGTACCAGGCGTCATCACGAACACCATGGACATATGACAGCTCCTCCCATAGACCTAGGATAGTAACATCATGGACCTCCCAAGCACACCCTGCCTCAGCTTGGCCGGCCTCCAAACCCTTCCGCCACTTCCTTTCCTCCTACAGGGCCTTTCTGTTGTCCACCGGAGACTTCAAAGCCTCCTCGAACTGCTCCGTCAACCACCTATTCTTCTGACCCTCGAAGTCATGCCTCTTGCACAGTTCCCGATTCTCGTTCTGTAGCTGCTCAAGCTCGTGCTGACCATTGTCAAAAGACTTCTGTAGTACCTCCCTCGCCTTGAAAGCAAGCGCTGCCTTGAGATGAAGAGTGCCAACCTCACCCTCGAACTTCGACAAGTCCACGAAGGCCTCCTCAACCTCCTCTCTCTTCTTCTACTCATCTGTTGTGCGAGCGAACATAGTGCTCTATTCTCGTTCGCTAGCTCCTCTCGACCATCCACAATGAATGGTGCCCGATGCTCCAAGCCCTGCCATAGAAGTCCAGGTTAAAATCAAAGAAGGAAACAAACGAGAGATGTAAAGAATGTGAAAGCAAAGATCTCACCCACACAAAAGCCTCTAGAGTTGACCCTCCATCTTACGGATGAGGTCACCATGGCTCGCCGCTGCCATCAGCCGAAAGTCCACCTAGACCTCGTCAACAGCCTTTTCATCAACGGTCTCCTAGCCCGTGAAAAGACCCCTGCCGCTTCATCGCCACCAGAAGCGGCCCTTGTCACCATCCACGGCCCCCATTTGGCGAAAACAGGGAATAAGCGCCGATTGGCCTGACCGATAGGGAACTCCCATCCCTCGCCATATGGAAAGAAGAACTAGCAATTCCACCCCTTCATGGCAGTATACTACAACTCTAGCCGAGCCAATGCTTGGACTGGTCTGAAGCCGTAGATGTGACGGTCTCGCCTCAAAATATTGTGGGTGAAGAAAAACTCGCGAGCCTTAAGATCTGAGTAGTCAAACCCGGTCTCCTTCAACGCGAGACGCCAGATGATGCAGTACGACACATGGATCCTACAAGCGCTAGGAGGGAGCTAAGAAGGCGCCAACTCGAAGAAGCCTAGCACTTCTCGCACTGGAAGTCACCTCCAAACGCCACGAGAAACCGGCAAACTCCTTCGAAACGGTGCCGCCATGACCATCAGGGACATGAGCAGTGTCGGAAGGACCAGTCAATCCAAAAGGATGTGAGGATTTCTTGGGAGCCATTGGTAATCAGGGAAGGAAGAGGAGCTAGAGGGAACAATGCAAAGAGAGGTGTTTGAAAGCGAAAAAAGAACATAGAATACCAAGTAGAAGAAGGAATGAACAAAGTAACCAATCATTGACAGGGAAAAGGGCTTTATATAGGCAAGATTAACGGTTGATCTCCTAAGGCAATAGGAACTTACGCGCCCCACTGGGTACCAGAATCCCACAATCGCAATGATTCTAATGGAGCATATCCAATGATGCGACATGGGAAATAAGTAACCGCCTGACATAGAGTAATGACGAAGGGGCTGAAGATGAGTCATTTAATGTTGAACAGAACTGTCAAAATGCAGCCATGAAAGCTGGAGACGAACTGTTGCAAGATATAGAGTAAAGACAAAAAGGCACTTGGACGTAGCATGGGAATAGGAATGCAACAGGCGAGCACCAAGAAGTCCCCAAATCCTGCCCCAGGAAAGAAAAGGTCGCATAGACGCAATTACAAAAGCTGATTAATCAAGGGAGCAAAGGCAGAATTCCCCTTAGACCTGGAATTGGCTAGGTAACTATAAGGGGATTTTCCCCCCTTCACAAGCCCACTAGGCCTCAGCCAGATACCCGACCCCAAGGTCCAAGCTTACGCATGAAGAAAGGCGCCTATAGGGAGAAGCAAATAGATGGCTGATGGGACAGACAGGCCTGACATATCTCGACCACACTCCAATTGTGGCAACTTGTACAGGGCAAAGGGGGAAAGACAGGGAACCCTTAATCCTCTGACACAAGAACATCAATGGATCATCGAAGATAAAGCGAAATCAGGAAACCACGCTGCATTAATGGCTCCACTACCCAAGTTACATGCCACATTAATGACGCCATCGCAAAGCCACGTCGCATTAAAGAACTCTGGCAAAAGGAACTTTGACAATCTGTCCCCTTCCCATACCTCCGTTATAAATAACAACTCTAAGGTACGAGTAACTCTCTCTGATCCCTGTGCTCTCTTACTTATTTACAAACTTCCAAGAGACTTGACTGACTTTGGCATCAGAAACTCCCCGGCCCCAAGGCCACCCTCTCCCAGTTGCCTTCTTCTATATTTTTGTAGGCCCAGTTCTAAAGAGCTGATTGTTGGAACCAAGTCCAAAGGCATACGAAACACAGCGTTAGCACTTTATCTGGGCTATGTATCCTCCTTTTCTTACCTCTGTACCAGTTCATATTCACTTTAATCATTAGCCATGAATCTCATAAACGTCTTTTTGCATACATAACATATCTATAGGATGCATGGTTAACAAATAAAAGAAAGCATGATTAAGACAAGGTGGGAGAAAAATAACAAATGAGAATGACAACAACATTTATTTTTGGTCCCACACAGAAAATGTCATGCATGATATTCGAGTTTGTGGTCCAAATGAGAGCCGTCTTCCGCTCTCACTAAGGTCGTTTGTCATGCTATTTTGGCCTGGAAAATGTGGCTTGATAATACTCAATTGCACATACAAAGCGGTTGGGGTTGGGGTTGGGTGTGGGTGTGGACATGTCTCCAATTTTGAGTTTCTTCCAACAGAAAAAAATAATACAATACATGCAAAGTTTTTAGTTCTGTGGAAGCTCTCTTTCTTGTGTTCACTTTATTTCTATGACATGCACTTAACGCAATTGAAAATAGTACATTCATAAGAACTAATGCCTTTTTTTCTTTTCATTTAAGAAGCTTTACTTGCTTCTGAATCTTATAGCTCAAGAGTAATTAATTCTTGAAGGAAAATTTTGGCATTAGAAATATAGAAGTTTCACATGTTGAAAAGGTCGTGTAAATTGACTTCTTTGGCATGGTGTGGCTGTGGCTTAAATAATGGCTTCATTGCTTGGCTTAAATTATTGGGTTCGAAATTTTGAACCGAAAAGGGCATGTCGTTTGATGTGCTTGCATGGAAAATGTTTTTACTTCAACATTCTCCATAACTAGAAGCATGTTGGGTTGTTAAAATACTCGGTATGGTTGACTATACAAGTATTCAATTCGAATATGCTACATCTGCTGCAGACATCAATATAGATATTGCCGAGCATAGTCATAGTGTTTATTCACAATTTAATTCTAAATATATCCCCCTTTTAGTACTTCTATCTACCCAAGAAATTATTAAACAAAATACCTCTATTAGGGTTTTGGGATTTAATCCCGATCTGGGAATTAAACACTGAATATAAAGTAACTAAAAATAGGAATTAAAATAGAAATACCATAGGATTAATTTAAAATCCAACTTTGATTCTAAGCATATATCTTTCATCATAAAATAAAATGATGAAGTTTACTAAATATTTTTAAGAGAAATAAATTCATCTAAATAAGTAGAGTTTTAACATAAAAGGAAATGATAAATATTAAATAATATTCTCAAAGAAATAAAATCATTTAAAAAAAAATTATTTGTTAAAACTATATTATTTTCAGGGCTCCAAAAATATGAAGAGGCTTACTTTAAAAATTAGGTTTGGTTCAGTAACACTAAAAATACCCCATTTAAAATAATTTTGGACATTTAAAATATTTCGTAGATTTTAAAATACTCAGCTCACTTTAAAAATCATCTGCTAATTTTAAAACCCAACTTCAAGATTTAAAACGCAAAGACGAGACTCATAACCAATTGGAAGAAAAAATAGTAGTTGGTCACAGGTCAAATTATTTAACACTTAGAAATGGATTATAGCTTATTAAAATTGATACATTACATGTTTATTCTGGAAATAACTAATATATAACATACGCATTTGACTCTATCTGTTAAGAGTAATAATACTAGGTGAAGCAATATGTTATAAATTTTCAGAACGAAATAAATTATAACTTGTTGATAATTTAAGTAAATAATATGTAATTATCATTATTTTACGTTGAGAAGTGTAACAATGTAAAATCAATTAATTTTTTCCATTTTTATTATTTCTTAGAGTGTCTTTGAAGATTGAATAAAAATTAGTTTCGTTCTAATATACATTATATAGCTTTTACTTTTGAATGTTTTACATGTGAATAGTTACAAATTTTGAATTAAAAAATATTCATGATTTAGTATTAACGTCTAAAATGAACGTTATGGAAAATTTTGAAGTTAAGATGATATGGTTTGAAAAGTTAAACTGGCTGTCGAGTTGTACAATGATGAAATCGTTGTTTGTAGCTGAATAACATGGTCTAGAACATATAATTAATATATTCTAGAACATATCTGATCTTTTCATTTCCTGAAAAGTTATATAGCATTGATTTTTTTCATAAACATATTTATAAATAAATGTTTAATAATTACTAAGGAATTGTCTTTTCATAAGAAAGATGAGATTAAAAAAAATGTTGTTAAATAATCTATTAGCATAGTCAGTAATCTAAACACTACAACATAGTTTGTCTTTTGTGACAGAAGAAACCGTCACAAAAAATAATCAAAACATCACTAAAGATATTTGGTGACGGTTTGAAACCGTCACCACGACCATCACCTAATGTGTGTCACAGAAAGCAATTGGTAACGTTTTACTGTTGAACCGTCACTAAAACTATTTTTAGTGATGGTTGGAGGTGTTCCATTTGGTGTAACGTTCGAACGTTCCCTTTTTTGTGATGGTTAAGATTTGTCACAGAAAGTAATGTTCAGATGTCCAATCAAACGTTCGAACATCAACCCGACCAATTGGCATTCAAATGACAGAAGTTGACATTCGTTGATTATAGTTCGAATGTATCATATTTATGTTTGAACGTTTATACATCTGAACATGAATTGCAATAAACGTTTGACTTTCCATTCGAACGCTAACGGACCAATATTCGAACGTAACATGTATAACATTCGGACGTTAATTCGAATGTTAACGAAGAAGCGTTCGAACGCAAGTGGTACGTTTGGAGGTTTGTTCGAACATTAATCATTTAAACATTCAAACATTTTGCTCGTTTGAGGGTGAGTACATTCGAACATTGAGTTGTATGTTCGAACGTTATGTTATAATTTTGTGTAATTACGTTCGAACGTTGGTTCGAATGTGAACCAATGTTCAAACGTTTTTTATTTACATTCAAATGTACAGATCAGAAATACTAATTTCATAAAATTAAAAAATATACCAATTGTATCATATTACAAATCATCATTTAACAACTAACAATGTCTTATAAAGTTTCAAAATTAGATATTAAAAGTTATATACACTGATAAAATTGATAAAATTCATTTT